>NC_058146.1:17500578-17652500 GCF_011075055.1 Mangifera indica | reverse complement strand
ACAGAACAGAACTATTTTTTCTTTTATCTTTTCTTTTTGGCATCAAATTATTTTAGGCTTTTCTTTTTACTTCAATTAACTTATCTCATACTATACCCTATTAGTAAAATCAATTGGATCGGTACCCAATCTCCGAGTGTTTCCTTTCAATTAATTGTTTTGGGGCTGGTCATTATTTTTCAGTTCTGAATATTCGGTTTTACCAGTCACATTTTTTAGTTTTATTATTGAATAAGTCTGATCTCGCTGGTTTTTGCAAACTGGTGGAGGCTAATATTACAAATTTTTTTATCTTTATTCGTATTCATGACCATTTCTGTTTTCATCTCCTCATTTTCCTTGATACTGTTTCTATCGGGAATTTTTTTTTTTTTTGAGGTCGACATGGATTTAACTGTTGAAAAGGGAGAAGGTTTTTGTGTGTCTGACTTTTGGGATGAAGGGGTGTAAGCGTGGTTTACTGTTACTGTTATGTGATTGGGGTGATTCTGATTACTGGATGAAAGGTTCAGGTGTGACTAAATCGAGCGAGGGGAAATGTATTAGTAGATATAATTGTAAGATAATGGTGAAGGACAATTGTTTAGACACTTGATCTAGGGTGTGGCAGGATTCATTAAGAATTGTTTAAAGTGTTCAACAAAGAGGTTTTGAATGTTCATGGAAAATTTATTAAAAAGTATGTAGATTTCTGTCATTTGCATAGAATATTTACATCATTTTTTCTGACATATTGTCTATTTTTAATTACTGCATATGGTCTATTTGTATTTTTTTAGTTTTTGTTTTTCAAATTCAGTTCGAAATAGTGGTTCTGTTCTGACATTTTTAATTTATTTTTTTTATTATTCTTATGACCCTCTTTTTCCTAATTTTTCTGTCTTAAGTATTCTTTTTGAAAATATTTCATCGGTTTTCTTCTTTTTACCGCTTGCAATGGATGTGTTATGATTGGAAGTCAGTTGATTATGGTTGGGATTCGTTATTTTTCTTGTTCACGGTTTAGTCTGTTTTCTCATACTTCATTTGGTGAAAGGTTAATTACAGATGTGCAATTCCAATCTTTTTTTTTTTAAATCCTCTTGTGGATGTGGGTTGGAATTTGAATTTGTTGTTTTACTTCTGCTGGGATAAAAATTTGTTTTCCTGCACTTCATATTTGTTACTATCATAATTTGTGTTAGAAAAAGGTCAAACAATAGTCCTGTGAAATTTGTTTGTCTTGTGATGGGGAATTCAATACATTGTGGATGTGGCTTGTACATTTCAGTTGTGGTGAAGTCTATTATTTGTGATCCTTTACCCTATGGATTTACCTAGTTGTTCTCGCTGATGCAGTAGCACTACTTTAATAACTCTTAATTTTCAAAGCAATATACTATTATTGTGCCAAAGTTGTTAGATTGTGATTAGATTTTTTCTAATGTTATATTTTTTTCTTATTAAGTTTCTGCAATGGCTTTAATGTTGTGTTTCTGTTCTGTGGTGGACTTTTTTCTTATTCTTAAGTTGTTGCTTTGTGCAAATTTGAGATTTTTTTTTTTTTGGCTCTATAGTTTGTTTAGGAGTTTGTGCTGATAACATTTTGTTTATGGAATAGTTGTAATATATACTGATTTGGTTACTAAGTGTTTCTTTCTTATTTTTTATTTTATGGAAAAATTTAAATTGGTGATGATATCATTGTTGACTGTAATGGAAGCTTGCATGTTGTGCCAATGTGGATTGGATGCTGTCAAAAACATAAACCTTTATTTTTTGTGTGTTTAAGTGTTTTATTTTTTCGCCAACTTTTTTTAATGTGCAGTGACCATTTCAATTTTGTTATTAACCTGCAGTTTTTATATTCTGAGTGTAATGGCTTTAATTTTATGTCTCGTATTGATGGTAATGTAAGCATTGAGACTTCTAGTTATTCTTGTGGAATTTTTATGTCACAATAATTTATATTGCTTTCATTTGTTTTTCTATCCTACAATCTCTTTAATTTTATTTAGAATTCTTATATAAGTCTTGATCCCATTGTGATTGATAATATAGAGTTTCATAATTACACCATTTTCATGTGTCAGTTTTTTGTAGGGATAGAAATGTTAATTTTAAATTTTTAGGGTGTATGTCTAATTTTTAAAAGTTTTGTCATATTATATTTTCAAAATCTACATTATTTTGATTAGTGCATGTTTTTGGCAGGGGCAAAAATATTATTTTTCAAGTTTAATCAATATATATGTAATTTTTGAGAAATTTGTTGGTGTTTTAAATATTTCTGTTGTGTAGTAATTTCCACAAACATTTCTGTTCTTGGGAGGCTTTATGACATTATTAAACTCTTATAAATAAGACAGTTGTCCTCCAAATCTGCATATTGCATAAGGAGTGTACTTTTCCGGAAACTTCAGCCCTTTCTCTCATTTCATCTTCACCAAAACACTTCATCAACCGTCCTTCTCCACCCCTGTGAGATCACACCATGCTGCCACCACTCTTAGACTTCGTCTTCTTGCACCATGGAAAGGTAAGCATTCCTTTTTGTTTTTTATTTCGATTTTGGTTCTAAAATAGTTTAGGGTTTCCGTATGCTTAATTTTTTTACTTAAATCAATTGATCTCATTCTAACACATATTTGTTAAATCATTTGAAGTCTAAAAATATCAAAACTTAACAATCAGAGAGTATGTTATGTCGCTTCATTTTTTTTTTTTTTGGGTGTGTGTTTTGGAGTACAAAATATCCTTATGCAATGTGCCAATTTTCACCTAATTTGACTTTTTAAATATTTCATTTCTGCCTTTATAATCTTCTGCAACCCCTTCTAATTAGAATTTGGAATTCAATTGCCACACTTCAATGATGGTTCCGAACATGAAGAGCAGTCATTCTTGAATTGCAGCAATCATTTTGTTAGGAACCTGGAGATTTCGCGGACGGCACTAGCAGCCTTCAGCCTCAATGAAGTATGCGGTTGGGGTTCCCAGAGAAACGAGGCTCACTGGTGGGCTGTTGTTTGTTTGCTTCCGATGTAACAGTGAATAAATGCAAAAAACAGAATGTAAATTGATATTCCAATTGTAATAATTTCGTTAAGAACAAGACAATCAGTTTTGCATTCCCCTGGCCTTGGGTTACAAAATCAAACAGCACACTCAAAAGACTCAGACTAATATTCTCCCTACAGACATTATAATTGAAGTTCCCAAACGGTTACAAGCAATCAAAAGAAATGCAACAACAACACAGCTAAAACTCTCACACAGCAACATGGCTAAACCCTCACTGATTACAATGACTCAAGGAATTCAAGAAAGTTCAGTGCCATCCAGCTTTTGAGAGGCTGGAGCTCTCCCTCACTTCCCTTCTACTTCTTCTCTTCCCTCCTCCCCCATTTTCTTCTCCAGGTCCCTATTTCTTAATTCCTCACAACTGCTCTCCCAATCCCTGCATGCCAGCTCAGCTTTCAATATCTTCATAATTTCTTTTTTTTCCAGCATGTCCCAAAACTTTTGCTGCCTGTCGGCTGCTTTTGCTGCTTCTGGAGTGCTGCCATCTGAAGCTCCCATAAAGTGCTTATTAGAGTCACCACCACTGCTGCCATCTGCATTAAAATTACAGCCCTCTGCCACCATGATTTGCTTTCCAGTGTCTTCCTCTGCTCGTGCCTTTCTTCTTGCCTTCCCTCCTCCTTTCTTCTTCTTCACATATACTTGGGCTCTAACACATTTGTAACTAAATTACCTGCTTAACAGCTTCTTAAGTTTATAGTAGTACTAAATTTTTTAAGTAGGGTGCTGGTGTAAGTCTTTTCTGTGGTCCATGAAAAATTAAGAAAAAATACAAAAGCATAAACTTTATACTTGTGCTAGAGTGTTCCAAGGCAGGATGACTTGGTTGCTCTCTTCCTGAATCTATGAATGATTGCTATTGTCTTCTCCAGTGATGAACTCTAGTTCCCTCAAAAGAGGACAAGTTGGAATGGGAATCTTGACTGAATTTTTTCTGCTTTCAGTAATGCTACTTGCTTTGGAGCTTGACTGGAATTTTTAACTTTGATGTTAATAGCTAGCTAGTCTTCATATACTGTGCAACTTGTGACGGTAAGTCTCTGATATTATATATATTTATTTTTTAGAATAAACTTCCTTAAAACAAAAAGATTATCTATTGCAGTTGACTGTTGAGGTCTATTATTTTTAAGGACATACTGTTTAATATGACTGTCCGATTGTTGTTTCTAATAGGCAAGATGCAAGAAGAGCAGAGGTGTTGGGAAATGCAGCTAGAACCATCCACAGGCAGATTCATACTTATATTGGAAGGAAGGAGTTTATTGAGATGCGCAAAGCTATTGTGTTGCAGTCTCATTGGTGGGGGATTCTCTCATCTACAAAACCATTCATGTTTAATTTTTTGTTTGAGTTGTATTGTCAGAAGCAATCGTGAAGTTTTCTGCAAATACACTGCCAAGAAATCTTACTTAACAGTGCGGTTGTTTGCAATCAGATTGCACACAGAATCAAGAGTAATGGGTGCTCACAACGAGTATAGATTCAAAAAGCAAACATAGGCTGCAATTAATGGGCAAAGAATTGTATTTCAATATTCACTGAAAATAGACTCACACTTCGCATTTTAAACCTGGATATATCATTCCTTTCTAAATGTTAAGCAATTACAAATTTCGTTGATTTACTTATTAGCTGCAATTGGTTTTTCTTTAATAGGCAGTTACAATATTTGTTGATTAACTAATATGGAGCCATTGACTCTTTCTTGTTTAGGCAATTACGAGTTTAGTTGATAACTAATATGCGACCTTTGGCATTATTCAATCCAGACTTCTGGAGGTTTTTTGTTTTAAACTTGGTTATGTTTCAAAAACCTTTTTATACTAACATGTGAGATGTGTTTGCGAAACTGCAGCTGCAACTTCTATTCTTGATGGACACCTTGAATTCAACAGAGCCTTACTATAGCAGATGTGTGAAGCCTAACAATGTCCTCAAGCCAGCAATTTTTGAGAATGCCAACATAATTCACCAATTATGATGTGGTGTGAGTACCATGTCTGTCCAGTGTATTGTTTGTTTGTTATCTGCTTTATGAATTGTCAGATTATAAAACTTGCTTCCGTACTTACAGTTCCAGAAGTCTAAGTAAGTTTTACTGTCTTTCTTTATTTAGGGTGTCCTTGAGGTAACTAGGATCAGTTTTGCTGGTTATCCTACGAGACGAACATTTTATGAGTTTCAACACCATTTTGGTGTTCTAGCTCCAGAAGTTCTAGAAGGAAAGTAAGTTGTACCTTATTTTCCTTTCTTGCAGTTTATATGATTATTATTATAATTACTGTTTGTTTCTACTTAATTATATTTCTTTTTTCTTCTTCTCAATAAATATTCATTGCCATGTCCATTATCATCTCCTCCTGTTTGTTGATCCATTTTTTCTTTTGGTGCATTGGGTAGAGACCAAAATCGAGTCAGAATAACAGTCACTATTACTTTTCTTAGATAAATAATGTTGATGGTTGTGCAAGCATTTAGATTGAACCGTTAAACTTGTCTTTTGCTGTTTATTGTGTTGAGGTTCTTATTTAATTTTTTTTTATTTTCTTGGGAGTTCTATATCTGAAACTACAGTTAAATTGTTTAAGTCATCTTTTCTTCTTTCTTTTTTTTCTTACTGTTGTGTTGTCTAATTTTTATCTTTTTTCTTGCTCAATATTTTTGTCATGTTGTATTGTTGCAATATGGGTTTATTACTTATTTTTAAATTTTATTTTGTTTTGTAGTTTGTGATTTATAAGCCTTTGGGTAAATGTTAAGGAGATGTGATGATGTTAGGGCTCGGGTCTATGTGAAAAGGAAGAGAAGAGGAAGAAGAGCGAACGTGAAGGAAGGCACCAGCAATATCAATAACAGAAAGCAGAGCATTGGAGCGGAAGGCAGCAGTCCAAAAGCTGTTGGTGATAGTGTTGGTATCAATATTAGTAAGCAGCCCAGGGGAGCTCCAGATGGCAGCATTTCAGTGGCGGAAAGGACAACAGACATGCAGCAAAAGTTTAGGAGTATGCTGGAGAAGATGGAGATTGTGAAAAGATGGGACACTGAGTTGGCATCTGAGGATTGGTCGGGTGACAGCAAGGAGGACAGAAGTAGGGAGCTGGGAGAGGGAAGTGGTCACTTTTTGGAAGCAAAGAAAGGAAGGGAGTAGGGAGAGTCCCAGCCTCTCGAATGCTAGTGGGTGTGTGGGTTTTATTTTGCTTGAATCATTGCGGTGAATTATCTTTTGATTGTTATGGTGCAGTTGGGAAATTTCTTGTTGATTAGTTATCGGAGAAGTTGATTGTTTGTGTTGATGGGAATAGCAAATATGCAATGTAATCAAACTCAACATTTGATATAATATTTCAGTTAGATTAATTGCTCTCTTGTTCTGTTTACTTGCACTATACACTGTTACATCCAAATAGAAAGCCAAAACAATCTTCAGTCGTCTTACAGCCTTAGCCAGGAATTCCGTTTTCACGACACCAGCAGAGGAGTAAGAACACTTGCGCACCGCTGCACCCTTCAGGTACCTATCAGATGATAACATTTTGTATCTGAGATAGTTGTGGATTGGATTCTCTATTTGTTCATGATTCTAGGACAGATTTATTAACTGAATTTATTCGTAAGTGTTACTTTTCTTAAAAAGATAAATTGGGTTTGTTTTCATTGTTGATTGTAGTGGAATCTTGCACGTGGTGCCAATGTGGACTCCTGCAATGAAAAAGCTAGTAAAGGATTTCATTGATTGGGTGATGTAAAATACGTAAGCCTTGATTTTTTTGTGTTTAAGTGTTTTTTTTTTTTTTTTTTGCCTACTCTTTTTGAAAGTAACTAGCAAGATGGTTGTTTTGGTTTGGTTATTGACCTGTTGTTGTTTTATTCTAGAGTGTTGAGAGCAGGAGGGTTGTTTTTTTTTTTCACCTCGCACTTTTGGTAATGCAAGCAGTAATCTAAGCATCCAGACTCCTAGTTGTTCTGGTGTAATCTTTTATTTGACAGGATATGATTATGTTCGAAAATGGTGGGTCTGAAGTGGGGTTTAAGTGATTGAATATGGGTTTACTTATTTATCCTCAGCAATGGTGGCATCAATTTTTATGGTTTAGGGTTGTTGTAGGCATTCTGATTTTATTTCAGAAATTGCTGTTGCTTATAGCGGCTTGAAATAATTAAAGTTGTCCTGATGTCTGTTCTGTCTTTACAAATTACGTGATTATGTGTGTTCTTATGTTGGTATCTGAATCCATGGTTGAGGGATGTTGCCATGCCATATACCCATTTGTTCTTGCAGATGGAGTAACATGACTTGGGTTTTAAATTTCTCTTAAATTTTAAAGCAAATTGCTATTATTATGACAAAGTTGTTAGATTGTGCATAGGTTTCCAATATAGTTTATGTTTTTTCATTTAAGTTTACTAAGTTTTTCTGGATTTTTGGATTAGATCTGTTTAGAGAACCAAAATATGTAAAAATTTCTCTTTAATCCAAACAAAAGAAAGCTAAGAAAAATTTCTTCCATTATTTGAGCTACATGGTATGATTTTTACACACAACATTGTCATGTTTTGCTTAAGTTTAATGATTTTTGGAGAGATGTCTGAACTGGATTTTTCTCATAGTTACATATTTGGAGAAGTAATTTGAAAGATGAATTTTGGGTTTTTCTTTCTGGATAATGGGGCAAATATGTGAACTGAATTTTTCTTAGGAGTTAATTATCTGATTTTTTTTATTTTAAGATGAATTCAGTTTGTTTTTAATGTTAACTGTAATGGAAGTTTGCAGGTGGTGCCAACACCAATGCCTGTAACAAAAAGGCTAATGAGAGATTTCAAGAGGTTACAAGAAGACCCGCCAGCCGGCATCATACGGGCAGCTCAATCGAACAGTATTAACCTATGGAATGTTGGGATATACAGGTTAGAGTGGAAAGAATGTGTACCAATCCATTTTAGTTTTGCCTATGATGTTTACCTTATTTCTTTCCATTTATCAGCATGTTAAATGGTTATTTCATTGTACTTTACAATGAAATACATGTGCTTATGAAGATTGGAAGAATTGGAAATTTCAAGGGGATTTTTTGTTTTGTTCTTGGTATTCTTTTATATGACTCTGTTTTTTAGGTTCTCAATTGGTGTCGCCATTTAACTATATGATGTTTTAGTTACTTTTTTCATGAAAAAAAACCTATAACTTATGCACAAAGGAACAAATGGTATTGCATTGAATGTTTAAATCGCCTTCACTATAATATTTAGGTTGCTTTTTACTCTATAAATGTCATCATTATTGTAATTTTAAGCATGATGCATGGTCTCACAGTTGCGCTTCTGCACTTGTGTGTCTCATACTTAGAATGAAAGGGTTGTCTCCTTCCTGTTCACTCTATGTAAAATCAGCTTCCTGTTGATTGTGTTCTTCGTTATTAATTGACATGAAATAATGCTGTTGTTTTTATATAGCTCTCTTAAGTATATTTCTCGGTTAATATCACCTAAAGCATTGTTTGTGACTGGATGGTAGTATGCTTCTTGGTGGATTGGCTACGTCAAAAATTTATGTTGCCTCGGTCTACTTTGTATTTCTCTGCATAAATTCTATTCAAATAATGCATAGCGAACACAATTATTGTTACTGATAATTTGCAAGGAAGCTAAGAAGTTTTTCTTTTTTATGTTACAAGGAGCGAAAGAAGGATTTGGAGAGAGCATCAACATGCTACTTCTGCATGCAACAATCTGATTGATCTTACTATTCAAACGCTTCAGGTATCATATTTTTATTTTTTGCCCTGATATAATAAAATAAAACTTAAATAGATGAAAATTCAACTCCAATTCTTGTTCTTGTTCTTATTCTACTTAGTATCTTTTCTCTATTAAGTTTTTCTTATCGTATTCCTGTTTATTCTGTTTTTGTTTAAGTCTATTATGTTCCTATTTTAGTTTCTATTCATGTTCTTCCTATTATTATTTTTTGTTAGCATGTACTGGTGAACTTATTATTGATAATCAAAATTGGCTACATCACCAAATGAGATTCTAAATCAATGAAGTTGTTGTTTCGATTAATGAAGATGTCCTATGTATAATAAAGTCTAATTATTATTCCACTTCCCCAAAATAAGAATAGTATCAAAGTAGGAATAGTAAATGATAATCGGAATTATATAAGGAATAGTTTTGAGAATAAGAATAAGAATAGCATCAAAAGTGTGAATAGTATTCATACCAGAAACTGGACTAGGAATATGATGGAAGCCTTATTTCCAAAGTTCATTTTCGTAGGCCCAAAACAAACATCTAGAAGGGTAGCCCACAATATGATCCAGTTGGAAGTATCATGAGATGCAGGGTTGATGCGGATATTCTAGGAAATTCAAATGAAATGCTAGAAGTGGAGAAGTACAACAAGTGGCTGAAAGTGTCCCTGGTCATTTGGAAGGAAATGGGCTAGTGGGAAAGAGGCCAACGTGTGCAGAAGATTGGGCATGCAATTAGGCAACCATGAGGAAAGAGGAAAGGAAATGTTGCCTATAAATACAGGTATGAAGAAAAGAAACGGAAGAGTTTATTAAATTATTAGGAGCTCTTTGTTAACTTAATTGCTTTAGTGTTCTGTTGTTGTGTCTTTTTATTTGTTGTTCTATTGTTCTGATTAATTGGATTGTTCTTGCATTGGTTGTTTCAATTTCTGTAATCAGATGTTGTGATTGCTAATGGAAGTGGTGCTATTATTTCCCTTCACATTAAGTATTGAATTACAATTGGTTTGTTGAATTTACATTCTAGAAGTCCTGGATCTTATTTTGACACTTTTCTTGTGAGAAATCTACTATCTTGAGTATTTTGGAAATTTATCTGAAGACATTCTTCTACTAGAATTCTCTGTTCTATAGGTTTGAATTTTTTATTCTACAGGTCTACAACTACTTTTCAAGCCCTGATGAATGAAATTTTCTAAGATCAATTAAGACATTTTATCTTTGTCTTTATTGATGATGAGGCAACGGCCTAGATATTCAAGACCAATTAAAATTGGAATGATGAAGCAACGGTCGCATTCGAAGCCCTCAAGAAAGCCATGACCACGATCCCTGTACATGCCATGCCAGATTTCACTTAGGCCTTTGTTGTTGAAATAGATGTCTCAACTAATGGAATTGGAGTTGTTCTTATGCAGGGTAGTCAACCAATATCCTTCATGAGTCATGCACTATCACAGCAGAATAAGGCAAAATCAATTTACGAAAAGGAGTTGATGGTCATTGTCATAGCCCTTCAAAAATGGCAACATTAGTTATTGGGAAGACATTTTATTGTCTGCATCGATCAAAAAAGCCTCAAACCCCTTACGGAATAGACAATTGTTAGTGGCGATCAACAGAGATAGGTTACGAAGTTATTGGGATATGATTTTGAAATTCAATACCACCCTGGGGTAGAAAACAAAGTTGTAGATGTTCTATCTAGGCTACCCTTGTAATTAATGTCACTGAACTCTCTCTCTGCAAGCCATGGGATAGACAATGCCATTATAGATGAAGAGGTTTGCCATGATGCTCACTACAAAGGTATGATACAGGATTTATTAAGGGATCCAACAAGTCACGCCAACTTTGAGTTGAAGCACGACACTTTGTTCTACAAAGAAGGATTGGTTATCACTCCTTAATCCGATATTCTTCCCGCAATCGTGAATAAGTTCCATTCTTCCCCATTCGGAGGTCATTCGAGATTTTTTCGAACTTATAAAAGGATTGTTGTAGTGTTCTATTGGCTCGGCATGAAAAAATTCTATTAAGGACTTTGTTGCAAGTTGTGAAACGTGCTAACGCAACAAATATGAGGCTATGAGTCTTGCAAGATTGTTGCAACCCTTGCCAGTGTCTGATAGAGTTTGGGGGGACATTTCAATAGATTTCATTGGCGGCTTATCTTAATCTAACAAATATGATAGTATTTTAGTGGTGGTGCACCGACTAACAAAGTATAGTCACTTCTTGCCTCTCTCTAACCCTTACATAGCAAAAGAAGTAGCTGTCATATTCGCCAAAGAGATTGTTCGTCTCCATGGTTACCCTCATTCAATTATGTCTGATCAAGACAACTTGATGATAACCGCTCTTCAAATCAATTTTAGAAAATACTCTTAAATCGGATAGTTAATCTAACATATCTTCTAGGCGAGGAATAGGAAGCGATATTTGATTGTAATTTTGTTAATTGCCCGTTTATCCACACACATCCTCCAAAAGCCATCTTTCTTGGGTGCAACTAAGGTCGAACAAGCACATAGGGTTCTGCTCTCTCGCACTAGCCCTTTCCTAAGCAACTCTTTCACTTGCTTTTGTATTTCAGCTCGTTGCATAAGAGGCATTCTATAGGCCGGTTGGTTTGGCGAAGGTGCTCTTGGAACCAAGTCGATAGCATGTTTGTATGCTCCTCATAGGTGGTAAACCATGCGGCAAGTCATGTCTAACCAATTCTACATATTCATTCAATATTAGCTTAACTTTATGAGGAAATTGAAATGACTTTTTACCCTTATCACTATTCACTATCTTGCTAACCAAAGCATACATAACCCTAAGTTCTTGGCTTTCAATTTCAAACTTCTCGGTAGACAAAGTACCTATTAACCTTTTTGTTCATTGGAGGAGCATTTGTTTCTTTAGCTTCTTACTTAAGAGGGTGCAAAGTATACCTTTTGTTGCCCTTATAGAAGGAGTAGGTATTAGGCTTGGTGCGATGTTCCATATCATGGTCACATAACCAAGGTTGACCCAAAAAGATGTGACCAACATCCATAAGAACAACATCACATAAAGCCTCTTCATCCAAACTAGAACCTATGTTAAATTTGGTCAAACACCTCATTATAACTAGAATCTCATTGCCCTTCTTCAACCACCTAACTTGGTATGGGTGCGGATACTTCTCTATAAGTAACTTCAATTATTGTACTGCCTCGATTGAAATAACATTCTCCATATTTCCTCCCTTTATAATTAAGTAACATACCTTACCACCACATAGAACACGAGTTTAGAATATGTTGCACTGCCTCCAATCTTCACCCTCTTCCTTAGTTGTTGCAGTCATCAATCTTCTAACTACTAAGGACTCCTCTTGAACTGGATGAATATCAACCTCACTCTCTTCATCAATATATTCATCATAAACAGGTTCAGCATTCTCAATAGCACTATCAAACTCCGCGAGGTTCATTGTTCGTCATGGACAAGAATAGAAATAATGTCCCTATTCTCCACATGTAAAACATGGAGATTGTGAATTGTTGCCTACCCTAAAAGCATCAGGACTAGAATTATTTTGAACCTTGTATTACACAACACTTTCCTTTTTTGCTTCTATCAACTTTACTCACACCTCTACCTCTTGCTTTAATGGATGTGACAGCCCCTCTGCTACTACGTTGAGTTGTTTGATCTCCCTGAAAAGTCTGATTAGTGTTAGGATTGTTTGTTGTTCTGCCAAACAAAGGTCTTCTTGCACCATACCGCAACACTTTCCTTTCGGCCATTAGAGCATACTGATGAACATCTTCAAGATTAAACAATTGAACCACACCCATCTCATCTCTAATAGATCTATTCAACCCTACAAGATAACGTGAAGTCATCTATTCATTTGTCTCGCTTAAACCAACGCGAATAGACAAATTGATGAACTTGAAAGTATACTCTTTGACTAACATGTTGTTTTGCTTCAAGGAATGGAATTTCTCATATAATTTCATAGCATAATCAGCTAGCAAAAAATTCTACCACAACTTTTTCTTTATGTGTTCCCAAGTGTTAATTTTTGCCTTGCCTTGCACTTTGCTCTTCAACTCATTTCCACCATTGAAGTGTAGTGCCTTTCAATTTGAGCTTAACAAACAACATCTTCCAATTTTCAACCATTGGTTTCCACTCAAAATATGTTTCCAAGCTAGCCTCCCAATCTAAATAGTCTTCGGCATGCATCTTCCCATAAAAATCAGTAACTTCCACCTTGACTCCACCATTCAAATCAAGAGCATGCAGTAACCAATCTTCCAATCCACCTCCCACCACATTATTTACGACTCCAACATCATCAAAGGGGTTTTCATTCTCTACATCAGCAAAATCATCCTCCAAACCACCTTTCAATATGTGAAAAGGGTCACGATAATCTTCAGGAGTCTCCATACAAGCTACCACAAGTTCTTGCCGCTGCAAAGCTTGTACAGCCCACGACAAATCTTCAATCATACTACGCATTCCAGCAAGCTTTGTTTGTTGTACCTGATTGCCTCTCCCATTATCTCTATCACGTCTAACCATTGTGAAGGAAACGAGCAGAAACCCTGAACGGCTAAGGATCTTGTTTGCCTTTGATACCAATTGATGTGGTAACGGGTTTGAATCAAGAAAAGGGATAGAAATCTGTTCTGAGATGGTTAGATTGAGACTAAACCATAAAGAAAATTTAGGGTTTAGAGAAAAAACCATAAACGATAGTTTTTATTGATCAAAAATAAGATAACCCTTGTAAAATGGTCTTAAGAGGCTATTTACACTAAGATTACATCACCCATTAAAATAAACCCTTACTTAAAAAAAAGTCACATGCTAGTCACATGACTGTTTTATTAAACAAATATTAGAATCATATTAAGTAAATAAATTCGGAAAGGAATTCTCTTGCATCACAAATCTTAGGGTTTATGACTTCTTGCAAAAATTTATCAATTTATTGAATTAGTGGTATGATTAATCTTAAGCATATTATTTGACATTTTAACATATTCTTTTTTGTAGTGGCAATTAGAGCATTTAATTTTTTTCCTTTTAGATGTCACTCCTGTACCAATTACACAAAGAACTCATCAATGTTATTTGAAAATTATATACATGTTTTTTTCTTTTGATTGTCAACTTTTTGTAGCCCTTCTAAGTGATTGGTTGGATATTGTAATTGTCTAGTTTTTAGTTGCATTTTAGTTGAAACTTTGTCATAGGAAAAATGGTTATGTTTACTTGAATATTATTGGGTTTTTAAGTAGACATCCATACTAGAGAAATTGCATTGTAGAGTCTTGCATCCAATGTCGTTGGCTTCTTTTGTATGAGATTAACTTGTTTATGATTTCTCAATTTCCTTAAGAATAATAGTCTACCTCTTTCAAATAAGTATCCATTTATTTTGCAATCAAAAGATCTGGGGTTCACTTGTTATCTATTTTTGTAAAATAGTGAATTAGTGCACTTTGAGTTAATAAGATTACAGAAGTTATAAAGTGTTAGGCGGCTTCCCTAAATTTTGATTTGTAAATGTAATTTTTCAAAGGTTTAGGGTTGTTCTCAATATTTTCCTAAATGTCATTATTTTGATGAGAGTCAATTTATTAGAAGCATGAGGGTGTTTTGGCTATTTTATCAAAATGATGTTGGGTTAACAAGAGTTAGTTTCTAGTAAGTGATAAAATGTCAATTTTTAAAGGTTTAAGGTGTATATGCAATTTTTCAAATTTTTGGATATGTTTTATATTTTCTAAAACAACAATAATTTTGATATGACTAAGTTTCTATCAAGGGTGAAAATGTCATTTTATTTTGTTTTGGCAATGTATATGTAATTTATTAAAACGTTTGGAGGTCTCTTAATAATTTCCATAATGAGGTTGGCTTGATAAGTATTAAATGTCATTTTTATAATTTTGGTTATGTCTATGAATTTTCAAAAGTTTGGTTTGTTGAAAATTTTTTTGACCTAATCTAGAATTTGCTTAACCTTTTTAATTGGAACAAAAATGGAGATATCATATAGTCTTAACAAAAGTTTGAAAACCAAAAAAAAAAGAAACTATTTTTCTCACTCAAAACAGCCCCACTAAGAGGGGAATTTGTAACTTTATTGATTAGTTATAGGACATATATCATTCACATCTATTGATACATGTCAAATTGTCATTTGTAGGCATTACAAAGGTCCAAACTCATGATTTGACAAGTATTGGATGACGTGGTAGATATATTTGAATTTTTTTAAATATTAGGGGTCTTTAAATATTCACTAGAAAGATATTATTTTGATATTTTGTCGTACCAAACAAGGGTTTTCCTATTGTAATAATAAAGATTCTCTTTGGTTTTCGATTACCATCAAGCCCTTGCAAAGTTCAAAGTCGGTGCAAACGCTTTTGTCTTTACGTTTGTGGAAAACGAATTGATGAGTTTACTACTTCAAACACATTCATGTCTTCACTTATTGGAAAAGCAAAAAGACGAATTTATCAATTTGTTTTGACAAGTTAATAAATGAGTTTTATTCAAATATTTCTATGAAGTTTATTAAATGTTTTGAACTAAATACATATTCAAAATAATCAATTCAGTGATATCTTCTTTTAAAGGGTAATAGTTCTGAAATGGGGTGTTACAGTAAAGTATGAAACTAAATTGCTTGAGGGAGCAATGGAAGCAACAAATGAGGAAGACTGCTTATTTTTTTTTATATTTGCGATATTTTTTATAATCTACACTAGTAAGAGTCAAGGATGATTAAGTGTGTCCTTCAAATGATTCAAAACAAAGATCTAGGTGATCATCATGAGCAACATTGGTAGCACGAGTAGGTCATCGATGTAATTTGTAGCATTTCTCCTTGGTATGCGCTCACCAATGATAATAATCACACTTGGGTCGACTTCTTTTGCCACCATGGTTTCATTACTCTCCTCTGGTAGTATTATGAGGCTTAAAAACTAGAATGAAACAGTCAACAATTAGAGATTCTATTAGGAAACATGAAGTAATTAAGCAAACACTTGATTGAGAGAAGGCATAGTAACATTAGCCAGAGTTTGATCTTGTACTGGAGTAAGATCAGAGCTAATAATGGTAAGGGTTAAAATCATGAAGAATTTATCTTCTTGTGTCAAATCTTTTACAAGAGACTTACCAACATGTTGTAATAAGTTAAATTATGTCTTAAGAAGGACCATTCTGCTAAAGAATTCTGACATACTCATACCATGTTGCTTTAGATTAAGCAATAAAATATTGTCGCTAAATATCATCAATATAAAGCAATTTAACCTAATTTCATATCTCAACACAAGTTTTATAAGTTTTATAAATAGAATGAAGTTGGGATTCAGTTATATGCCATAACAGACTACATAACAAAATATCAATCTTAACCCATGTAATTTTATCTGTTTTTACATCTTCAGCCTTAACAATCAAGTGATCCTTCATCTGTTGTCCCATACACCAGAATTCAATAGAGGCGATGCATGAGCTATAATTGACACTTCTTACTAATTTATCAATTGTGATTGTAGGAGGAGAAAAAAAAAAAGAAAATAACCTAATTTAGAGTTGGATCCTTCAAAAGACATGGTTAAGTCACGAGATTACACAAACTTTAGAAAATATGAATTGATAGGGACCTGACAAATCTAAAAGATGTTCTAGTTGATTCAGAAAAGACCAAAATCTAAGTAGGAAGGAAAATTTGATAAGATCAACTTTTCTGATGACGGTGAAGGTGCGTTTGACAACAGACAAAATGATGGGGCTCTAGGGTTTTACTCGCTAGCGTAGTCTAAGTTCATTGGTATTGGTGGTGAGGTGTCACGCCTTTAAGAGACAAAGATTGGTGAAGGAAGCTATGAGAAAATCAAGCGGTGCATGGAAGCACATATAATGGCGAATGGTGACGCACTTTTGGGTTTTGTCAGTGAGAGAGAGACAATTAAGTTGGCGTTATTGGATTTTTGATCCGATACTGAGAGGATGGTAGTTTAACCTTCATAAAAAAAGTCATAAGAAAATACACAATTAGGGTTTTTGATTTTCCAGCTTTGATACCATGTGAATATGAAATATAAAATATGAAATAAATTGTAATTCTTGTATATATTGATAGTAAGCAAAATACATTTATATGTACTATTACAATAAACTATAATTGGAAACATAATAAACTAATTTCTTATTTTACTGATCCTATCTTAATATAGTTTTGATTCTTATCTTAATATAATTTTATACAACATACGGTTAATGAGAGCAATACTCAACACATTATAAGCCCATTCCCAATTCCAACCTATTACCATTTCCATTCCTATTCCAATTCCAAGCTTATTCAAATTCCAACCCATTCCTATGCTCATGCTTCCCACCCCAAACCCATTCCAATCGAAGCCCCATTCCCACGCGTATTTCCATTTCCATTCGAAGCCCATTTTATTCCCATTCCCATTCCTATTCCTACTCCAATCCCAATCTATTCCTATCCTAAGTCCATTCTAATCCAAGCCTAAGCCTCATTCCCTATCTAATTCCCAGTTTTATTCTAACCCCATTCCTATTCCCACCCCAATACCACCGCCATTCCAAGTCCAAGTCTATTCCCATGCCCATTCTAACCCCATTATGATTCAAACCCCAAGCCCAAGGCCATTCCCATTTCCACTGTAAGCATGTTCCCATTCTAAGCCCATTCCCTATTCCCCTTTCTATTTCATTCATTTTCCAATCTCATTCTAAGCCCATTCTTATTCCATTCCAAGTCCATCCCCAATTCCATTCCAATCCAAAGCCTATTCCCACTAGGCTTGGGCTGGAATATAATGGCCTGATGTGAAAAGAATGGGCAGTGGGCTAGAATAATAATGAGTAGAAAGCGGTTGAAACACTAAAACCTAAACCCTACCATGCTTAATTTGATTATATATAAATCGTGTCTCAGAGTGTTCTTCTAAACCTTTAGAGATAATCCTCCAAAAATGCTCATATAACATGTTTAATTTGATTATAGCATTATGGCAATTGATGACTTTATTAAAACACAACAGAAGTTTAAATTTAGGAATTTCATTGATAAATACTCCTGTTGGGAATCCCTAAAATTTCCTATTCTCAGCCAATGTAATTAAAATAACCGATAATGAACTATAGGAAATAGTTGAAATTTATATTGATATTGATTTTGTTTATGAAAAACAAAGAGTATCTTGCAATGATATCACTTGTAAACAAAAAAGAGATAACAAAAAACCACTCCTAAGTTTGGTTTGCAAGAGGTTGAATTCTATTTCTAAAATTGTTTAGCTTTTGAGAGGCTAAACTCTCCCCTTCAATCAGTCTAAGCTGCCTAGAAAACTCAATATCAATATTCTCTTTTTCTTCTCCTATGTCTCTAGTAAGTACCTAGGTAACTCTTCTTCTAGCTTGAACTCTCCTCAACTTCCTCTGCAATTCAAGCACTTATCTACTATGCTTCTCTTCTCAACAGCTCAAGCAATTCACAGTTAATAGAACAATTTAGGGAGACAATTTCTGGAAATATATTCTTGTATTGAATTACTGTAATATGTGGCAAATTTACAATAAAACTTCAATACAAGTTTTTCTCTACTTCTTGGAACTACAATTGATCCCTATTAAATAAAATAAACTACTAATGTGTTAAGTAATTCAAGAAGTCTATAACTGTCTCTTAATCTCTCCCAAGTTCTTCTAAAAATGTTTGCCCTCTCTTAGCCCCCTCTCCAGACTTATAAGCTTTCTTTTCCAAATTGTCTATTTAATCTTTGTCTACCACTTTTGATAATAAATCTCCTTGTGGTCCAATACCCTCTTTTGTAAATCTTCATTTTGCAACCTGTTTATCTCCTTTTTTTTTTTTTTTTGGCTGGCTTGACAACTGTCACCTTCATCAATTTGCCACTTATGTCCATCATTCCTTCTCTTTCTTAGTTCTTTCTCAATCTTGTAGGAAATGTAAACATGGGTTCTAACTGTCTCGCTTTTTATTCCTTTTCTTTCATTAGGTATACCCACGTGGCCTTCTCCCTTAAGTAGTCCTACTCCTTTTGTACCCATAGGTCCATTGTGTTTATTACCCTTTTTTTTCTACCACTATAACGAGTAGTAGTCCTAATATTATATGCTCCTTTGAAATCCACCGTGTCTTGAAAGTGGGGGAGTTAGATTTTTTTCTTTTTTTATATCAAATGCAAAAGGATAACAAAAAGACATTAAAATATTAGTTTTATATTTTAAGTACCTCATCATGTGTCTGCCACTTCTAATTCCTTGTCTTCGGTATGTGCAAACTCCTTTTTCTTTTTCCTTGTCCTCTTCACAAGATAACATCACTCATAATTTCCAAAATTTGCAACGATGATTCAACCCAAACTTTTCATCACATCAGAAGCAGAGTCACATCACCCATGTCAAGTGATTTTTGATATCCAACAACCTTAAAAAATTCTCATCCTTCTATGCACTTGAAACCGACACATTGGAACTTGTAGGCTCCTTGTGCAAGTTAGGCGTAATTAGCTACTTTGTTTGTGTTTGAAGATAGGTGGGAAAAATTGGATTGTGTTTAGTTTAGGCTTGTAGCTTGATAAATGTATGGTTTTGAGTGGTGTATGTTTGGGTTCAGGGTTTTGAGTGGGATTAGGTGGGTTGTAACTCCTGGGCCATGTACGTAATAGTTTGGTTGGATTAAGTGAAAGTGTATGGGCTGGAAGCTATGTCTGTATCAAAACTGGAGTATAAGTGGACTAGGGTGGGTTGTTGTATGTTAAGGTTGTAGTGAATTGAAGTGTTTGGGCTAAGGTTGTTAGTATGATAAAAGACTCGCAATGGGTTATAGGCTTGGGTGTTTGGATTAAATGAAGTGTGTATGGATCCAAGTTGGGTGTCCATCACCTAGTTATTTTCTTCGACCTTTCATGTCATCTCCATTAGCTTTAACTTCATCCTTCAAATTCATTCAGAAATACTTTCAAGAAGATATCGTTAAAAACCTCTCTTAATGGTGTTGAGAGACTCAAATCAACAACGATACTCACTCACCAAATCATTCTTCCAGAAATATTAAAGCAAGCTCTGCTTCATATTGTTCCAATTAGCGATTGGTTGTCATGATTTGCACAATTGTAGTCAACTCAAAGCTACTTCTCCCATGCAAACAACAACCATTTTTTATTTTTCTTATGTTGTTAATTGATTAACCAAAAAGTAACAATCAATATAAAAGACCTATCCAATTAGGTTATAATCAATGAAAATTGGTAATTCAAGTTAACAATGGAGTGTATTTTATTGACTCTACCCTAGTTTTTGCCATTTGCCATTTCTCGACCCCTATCACCTTCTCCAATTATTGTCTCTTCATCCATCATTTGTTTGTTTCATCTCATCGATGGAAGTTGTTCCATCAACGCTATTCCTTAATCACCACCAAAGTACTCTTTATTTATCTTTAGTTCTTTTAACTCCCTAAGAATCCTTCATCGACTCTACAATATCCTCTAAATTCTCCATTCTCAAGTTCACATTTTGCAATTTCATATCTACTTCATCCATCCTTCTTCTCACAAATTTCACATCTTTTTATAGCCCAACTACCTTGGTCTTCATTCTTGTCAGGCGCTATTACGAAATTTTTAAGAAATCCCAACAATTTCCAATCCTCAAGCAATATAATTAAAGTAATGGATAGTGAATACAAGAAATAGTTGAAATTTATATTGATTGTTGGTTGTGTTTATGAAAAACAAGTAGTTTCTTGCAATGCTTCCCTTTTTATCCATTTTCTTCACTTAGCTATAGCCATGTGCCTTCCCCCTTAAGGGATTCTTCTCTTTCTTTTGGTGCTAGTAGATCTATTTTTCATCCCCCACTATAACATATAGTGGTCCTAATAACTCACAACCAAACAAGTAGAGGACCTATGGATAAAGAGAGTAAAAAATAATTCGTATTCAAACTAAATCTCCAATTTTAGTTTTCTATAGGGTAGGCATAAGCAATGAACATACTTAACATTGAAAACAAGGGCTTCTCAACCCGTCAAGTCTAGAGGTAGAAATTAAGCTTCATCTTTTTCCCTTATCATCCTATTCATGGTCTAAAATCGACAAAAGTAAGCAAAAGACCAGATAGCAAGAAAACTTATTACATTAATGGTTCACTTGATTCTTGAAATATAGAACTGGAAAATATATCAAAGAAAGTTAACATACACACTGTCTCCCTTGCAAGAGCTTCTAGATTTTCTAGACCCCTAGGTTGCTTATATAAATCAGGATCGTAACAATTTCCAAGAGCAGCACACAAATGCTTTAATCTGTCCAGGCATTGCAGCATGATCTTTTACAGATGTCAAAACACTCCATACCTGTATGCAAGGAAAAACTATTTTTTTAATTTGGGACATTCAGATTAAAAAAGACCATATATACTAGTAATAAATTGGAAAAAACATATAACCTCTTGCTTCACCAACAGACCCTAGCTTAATAGGGGGTGGTAGAGCATAAGGACATTCAAAAACAAATGTAACACTTGGATCAATCAATTCATTATCCGCCAAACTTGCAGCATACGATCCAGATTTTTCATACACAATATATCAACGCCACTTTTCATTGCAAGTCACGTCCAAAGATTCAAGTAAGAAATGTACTTCTCTATTATAGCTAAATTGCAAGATTAAATCAATTATACTTCTGAAAACTGTACAAAAAATCTTGAGGCAAACCTTCACACATGAGTCCATGAGATGTGTGAATATTTCGTTCGGCGATTAACAATGATCAGGCTGCAGTAACAATTGTTTAAATTTAATTAAATAAGCCATTCCTTAAACGGGTAAATGTATTTTGGATCATTTGAAGGGTGAAATTGAAACGACTACATGTGAACAGTTGGTTTGTCATCTCCCATCTAATGTCACCAACATATTCAATGCGCTCAGTCATTGCAAGGTATATCAGAATGAGAAAAGAAAATGAATACTGGAATCTTTTTCAACTTCAATTTTGAACCATGGATAATGCAAGAATCTGGTAACAGTTAGCTTATCCCATTTCCTAGTAACAGACAAACAAATTTATGGTAGTATACTCACGAAACAATTTCCACACACCACCAAATGTGTTAAACCTTGTCACTTGTCCTGACATAAACAAACACTGGTTAGTCCCAAGAATCCCAAATTTTTTTCATATTTCCTTGTTTCCCTAGCATACATATAAACAATTTAACAAATTTTACAGAACCAATATTACCTTAGATACATTCATGAACACACTTACAGCCAGAGTAACAAAAGTCATTAACCTCAAAATCCACATATAACATGTGTAAATTACTTTAATTGGTAAACCATGCTCACCAACTTGTTGATATGCATAATTAAACTCTTACCATTGAATTTACCCCTTCCTCCTCCCAAAACACTTTATGTATAACCTAATGGCTAAACCTTCAGAATCAGCATAACAATCTCCACAGCAAAAGGTTAGAATAATCGAGTAGCTCATGCAAACATTCAAGCGATTTTGCTTAATCATTTATAAAATTTAAAGCAGCATTTCTTTATTTGTTTGGTTTCTGGGTCTATAAATTACAAACCTCTGTCAAGTCATAGCCATACATCAATAACCATTAAAACCCCGGCTGCCTATACTGAATTCAGCAAGCTCGTACTTATAATTTGGCTAAACATGAAAAAAGGATGGGTAATTAAAAAGATTTAGATAACAGACACATAATTGAGCAAAGAGTCATGGTGCAATCACATACTTGGAAGAGGAAATGCAATAAATCTTGTCATACAACAAAAAGAAACGAAAATTAAAGCTATAAACACAAACTGGTAACAGGCATTGTAGGAGCCCATTATTGAAACAAAATTAAACCTAACAAATACATATGCTGACGCCAATGCCAGCAATTAAAACCAAATTGAGACTCTAACCGTGCAAATGAAAACAATAAGAAAGATAGATCTTTAAGCAAATATAGAGTACGTGTAGTAAAATTATGGGATCAGAAAAGGGCTGACCTATTAGAATAACTTGAGAGAAGAAAAAGGTCAGAGGAGGGCAAACAACAAGAAAAAGTCAAGATTTTCGTATATATCATAATATAAATAAAAAATGATATATATTATAGATGTATTGAATTAATATAATATAATAAATATATTTTATAATATAATATATATTATCGATATAAATAGATATATTTTTTAAGAAAAATAATAATATAATAGAAAATAATATGAAAAATTTTAAATTTTTTAAAATGTTTGTGATGTTTTTTAAAATAATAATATTTTTATTAAATTTTTTCATTTTTTATTATTATTTTATTTTTTAAAGTTACATCATACACTATGATATGGTATTTAATATAGGATATAAAAAAATAAATTTTTAATTTATAATATAATACACCATTTATTTATCATGATGTTAATACTCCTTTTTAACTGAAAAAAAATGAAAAGGTTAATTGCTATTATCAAGTTAAAGGGATTCCTTTTTGTCAAGCGAGTGAATTAAGTTTCGGAAATACCCTTAATAGTTTAAATTATTACGAATATGCCCTCTATATAACCAAACCTCCATTACTTATGTTCTATTCTCTTGCCGCCGCTGAAGCTGTCAAGCCCCATGGTTCTCCTCTTGCGACTGAAAGGTTGAAACCCTAGCTGAAAGTAATTTCTTGCTATTACTTCCTCCGACGTTCAGAGTTTCTGTCTTTTCTCTGTCGTCTGCGCCGATCGTTGCTGTCGGAGTGTTTGATCCAGGTTAGTGTCCGACTGTTTCTTGTGTGATTAGCAGATACGCAACAGATCTGTCAAGTATAAAGTAATAAAGTGAGTGTTTTAACCATTTTCTCATCAGTGATTGGTGATGATGGTGTATTCTCTCTGGCTCTTTTGTTCAAGTTAATGCTATAAATTTAAGTTGATATTTTAGAACAAGAACACAACTACCTTACATTAGACTAATGATTGATAATTGATGTTATAAATCCTAGCCAAAAATTGAAGTTAGAATTGCTTGACCTTTCTATTTTATTTTTTCAAAAATTGCAATGTTTATGTCATGCCCAGAAATTTGCTATCCCTACTACCCGTCCTTTAGATGTTTAAATTTGGGCATTGCACTGGCAAGTGTTGACAATTCTAAAATCCTTAACCCTGTCTCTCTTTGTTGTTTGTGATTAAATGAGTCTTAAACACTTCATCATATCTTGTAACTTTATTGTTTTTCATAATTTTCCATCACTAATTAAATTGATCTACATTCTACAATATACGAATTTTGCTATTTGTATTTCTTTCCATCTGTGTCATCTACAGGGATATTATGTGGGTTGCTATTTCCATTTAGGTTTACCCTTATTGTAAGGGTGATAGATTGTGTCAATTAGTTGCTACGAGTGATGCTGATGGTGAGATTGTAAGTGGTTTTAATCTTAGTGAACTAATGAGTCTGCTGTATATTGCAGTCAAGAATCTCTCTACTTGAAGAAGTAATTGATGGCAGAAATAAGTCAGGGTATACTTATTGATATTGTGGACGAGGATTGGATGAGAGACACTCTTCCTGATGATGGTAATATTTTTGGACCAAATGAAAAGATAAGAATCTCTTCATGGCTCATTTGTTCATATTCTATTTTTGTTAATGCAGAGCTGGAATTACCACCAGTGGTTGATCGGCCTGATGATGCTGAAGACTCAAGTATGCCCATCATTTGACTAATTCCAATTTTCATTTAGATAGAAAATTAATTTATATGTAAGGACAAAGGTTATATCTGTTTGTAGTTGATAATACTACAAAATTGAGGAATATGTTTATCAAAATTACTGTACACTAGTCACAATGTCACAATTACTTTATGTTGCTTTACCTGTAAATTTTGTAATGACATCTACTTATTTTCATTTTCCAGACCAGGAGACTCAGCAAAAGAATGAAGAGACATGGCATGATCTTGCTGTGATGTCTCAGTGAGACTATACGATGTTAAGTGTGATCTTGCATAGGACCCTTTTAAGGTTGTTAATGTTTGTTATGTTAGTTTATGTTCTGAGCTGTAACTAAGCACTGCTTTGTTGAAATGCAATTCACTCATTTGAGCCTTGTTTTCATCTTATATAAATGCCAGAGAAGTCCGCAAAATGCACATCCTCGTACAAAAGACAAGTAAACAGTTAACACCAAAAGCATAATGTCTTCCTTTGGCATAATATACACAAACAAAACATCTTATCACCATAAACATGGGCAATGGTAGAAATTCGTTTCTGATTCCACTCAATATTACACAACTTGCTATGTACGGAATGGGGATCGCAATAAATTGAAAGAATCAATATAAGAGTTTTTAGTTTTTACCAAAGTTTCAAAAACTTGGCTGGAATGGTTGATTTAATTGGTTGAACTTAAAACTAGTTCTAAGTTCGGTCTAATTTACATTAAAAATTGGTTTAGATTTTGACTTGGTCAAACTTAATAAATTAGATGAATTAGTTAAAATCAATACAATTATATTTGACTAAAATTTGATTATTTTTTAATAATTTGATTATTTTATATTAGATTAAATCAATTTATAAAAGTTTGTAAAGAAAATATTAGATCAAAAATAAAATTAAAAAAAAAGAAAAAATGACATCTCATATTTATTGAAATAACTGCTTTATAAAATGTGAAAGAACTTTGGTTTTACCTTTTCATAACATAATAGGCAAACTTTTAAAGTTTTAAAGCATCATGTGTAGGGGTGTTCAAAACCGATTAGCAAATTTTTTAAACTGAACTAAAAATACCAATTAAATTAACTAAATTTTTGGTTAACCAATTTTTGAACTGAATTTTAAAGAATTATTATTTTTTCTAATTTTTTTTGAAAATATGTTTAATATTTTATTAATTTTTTATTCAACTTTTTAAAAACCGATTCGGCTTAGTTAACCAGTTTAAAAAATTAATCAAACCAATAATTGAACTAAAAAATCAGTTTTTCTATATTCTTGAACTAATATTCGAACCAATTTTTTAAATAATTTATTTTTTTGTTCAATTTTTTGTTTAAAAATCTATTTAGTTTGATTATCAAATAATTATGAACACCTATAATCATGTGACAGTGGCATTAGATAATCTATAAAAGGGCATCTATGGCTTACAAAATTATTTCTTTTCTATATCCTAATTGATTTTTTTTTTTTTTTTTTGCAAATTTTTAGATAACAACTTTTCATTCTAATTCTTTTATCCAAGTGCAAAATCTATCATTCTGATATTATTTCTTAAAAAATCATTATAATTTAATAATAAGTTGAACCGGTTAAACCATAAACCAGTGAGACAATCAGTTCAATCACCAATCTAATTTTAAAAACATCAGTTTTTACTTTGTGCGATTAACAGTGTGCTTAGACTCGCTAATCAAATAAGTTGGGGTCGATCATTGGCATTGTTGCTGGAACCTGTTGTTTTCCCTGCATTTCTCATGCCTGTTGTTTTCCCTCAGAAACTGGGCCTGTGGTTGGCAACTGTTACTTTTCCTGAGCACCAGGCAATGCTGGGTTTTCCTGGAAAACTGGTACCAGTGACCACCAGTTTTATACTCGACGACTATATGCTTCTTCCCATTCTTTTCCGACGGAACCTCTGCTGGGATATAAATTAAATAAAGTAATGTCAACTTGAAGTAATATAATTAAAGAAAGCAACGAGAATTTTCACTGGTATATACTTTACTGTTTTCAGCTAAGTAGCACGGAAACGGAAACGTGGAAACGGCGAAACGCCGAAACGGAAACGTTGAAACGTCTTTATTAAAAAATATAGGAAACGGAAATATGGGGAAACGTGTAAATACGAAAAATATAAGGATTTTATTATAAATACAAAAAATTTATTAAAAAGGTATAACCTTTAAAAATATACAAATATTTTTATATAATATAAGAACAATTTATTTTTATTATTTTTTTCCTTTTATCTAGTGTGCAAACTTTTCATCTTTTAAATCATTTAAAAGTGTGCATAAAAAAATGTTCAATGAAACTAACTTTTACTGCTGTAAGCCTCTAAATATGAACTAGTTGGACCTATATGAACTAAAGTCTCCATGTAAGGGAACTGATAATTTGAAGGATGAAACAAATAGTTGGAAGGAGGCAACAACTAGTGGAAAGAAGGACAAAATGAAGGAGGAGAGAAGAGTTTCGCCGGAGAGGAGAGGAGGTTCAGATGTTGGAACATTGAGAAGACAAAACCAGTGTGAGAGGTGTGGTTTGAAATGTTTACAGAAGTGGAAATGCAACGAATTTCTACAAAGAAAGGCGTTTCAGGTACTGAAAATGCATTTTGCATCTTTCTAAAATTTACAAAACAGCCCCGAAACGTTTCGTACCAGTTTCGGAGAGTTTCGGAAACGGAAACGTTTCGGAATCGACGAAACGCACGCCTTGGAGCGTTTCCGTGCTTCCTTGGTTTTCAGCTCACCTTCATTGAAGTTATGCTTACTGTTTCACTGACATACAAAACCACACTGACAATCATCAGCTGGAACCTACCGAGAAGTTTTTATCCAAGTATGTTCAAAGATATTTCAGAATGACCGAGTATGTTTAAACTACTTTAATTTTTTTAATACGTGTCAGATGATGACTTAATACATTCTAATCGAGTAATATCAAATTCAACCACCTAACTTAAAGAAAAAGTCAGCTTCATTAAATGAAACTGGAGAATATAATTTTTACATTAGAAAAAGAAAAGATTCACTAGTTTCATCTATTGAATAGTTGCAAAGCTGGAGTAATATCAATGGCAACTCAAAAAGCTTCATTAGATGAAACTTGGCTGACAAGTTAATCGATGGCAACTGGAATATATGTTGCTCTGATTTTCCAATTTTAAATATTACCATACTTGGTATAAAGTTTACAGATTGTGGTTGGATGGTGACGATAAGGCCTTACACAGTCAGTAATAGACTTGCCGAACGGGCAGGTTGCAATAAATTAAAAAAGTGTATGGGCTTTAAAGTATAACGCAAGTACTGTCTTATATCTTCAGGATTGACTCCACTGATGTATTTTCTTGAATATTTTGCGGAAGCTGATACTAAACATGATGGGAAGATTGATAAGGTAGAGTGGCGTAACCTGGGTTTGCGACATCCATCTCTGACTCTTCAATATCTCAAGTGAGTGCTTTTTGAATCAAAGTATGATTAAATGGAATATAGTTACATATCTTTCCTATTTAGCTCAGAAGCATTGAGCTAATGAAGGTGATAATCTATGAAACACAATATATTAGGGACCAAGAATATAATTTCATGTATTAAAAATGCTGTGGGTTTGTTAACTTTTCCCCTCAGGATTACTTTTTTTCTTTTTTTTGCTATAATAATTTCAACCATATGAATAGTGTAATGTAATGTAACTAACATCTCATTCTGAATTGGGATATTCAACATTTTAGCCTCCTTTTAAACCATGTATGTATATATATATATCACATATCTCACATCTAAAATAAAAGTACTATAACAATAATCTTTTTCTCTAAAATGTCCCTATTAAAGCGATTCATGCGAAGAGATTCTCTCTCTTTTTCCATGTAAAGAGATTCTCTTTTTTTTTCCATGCAGAAAAATTTTCTCTTTTTCTCTACAACATTAAAATTTTGAAAGAAATTTTTGCATCTTTGAAGAATGTGGCTTAAAGTTGTTAAGGAGAATATAATCATTATGGAGTTTGTTATGGTCTGTAATGTAATTTGAAGCTAAAGGGTTATTTAGTCTTTATGCTGAAATGTAACCCTAAGTATATAAAGGGCATATTAAGGTTGAGCGCTTGACTGAATATGTGAGTCGGCTCCCTTTGCTCTGCTCTGCTCTTTGCGATTAGGGTTTTGTTCTTGTTCTTGTGATCTTAGTTGAACCAGGGAGAAATCTTCTGGTTTTCTCCGGTTGTGTAAGTGTTTTGAGTCTTGATGAAGATTTGGTAGGAGACATTGTTTCATGGTGTGTTATACTCGTGTGAGGCATAAATCAGAGGGTATTGTGTAAGCTGTAATTGCTTATGTTCTATAGTGGATTCAACTAAGAGACTTGTCTCTGCCTTGGATGTAGGGTTTCAAATCGAAACCTGAACCAAGTATTTCTTGTGTTTTTTCTTTGTTGATTTCTTGTGTTGTTTTATCTTATTTGACTGTTTGCTAATCTCTCAAATCTTGTATAAACATTCTTAACAAACCCAATTCAAATTAACAAGCTTGTATCAATGGAAGATAATTGAAATAGTTAAAAAGTTTGGAAAATAATTGATGAAACACGTGTGATCGAATAACATTCCCATGAAAAATAATTAAAGCAACAAGCCATTATAAGGATTTTGAGAGACTAAAAATTTGAAGCACCAAAGGAAGAGACACCTGTGAGCCATGACCATCGGCAACTTTCACCAATAGTCGGCGATAACAGATAATTACATGGCAAGACGATAGGTGATACTTTCCGATTCTAGTTGTTGGATATTGGATAAAACAAAAAGAAAGTTTTGGAAAAAAACAAATGAAGGCACTACTAGAACTACTTGGCATTAATGCCAAGCAGTTTTTTTATTTTTTTCAAATCATGCATTTGTGTATTTTTCTCAAATTATGTTTATATGTTAATTCAATAACCATTAGGCATTTCCAATAACCTAATCTTTGATCTTATATGGTAATTCCATAACCAATTGTAGTTGTTGGATATTAGATGAAAGGGATAAAGTTGTTAAAAAAAAAAAAGAATTGAAGAGGCATTGTGTAATACCCTCAGGTATGTTCCAGGGGTATTTATGTCTTTTGATTCTATTTAGAGATATTTCCCATTTTAAGTACATATATTTGTTTTACATGTATATGAGTGTTTATATATATATACCTAAAGAAAAAGAAAAAAAAAGAAAAGAAAAGGAAAAAGACAAAGAGAAAAAGATAAAGAGATAAGGCTTTATAGAGAAGACTTTTCATCATTTTCGTCCATATTCCAGCAGCCTCCAGCAGCCACCATTCTTCATGTTTTCCTTTGCTTTCTTGAAGAAAAAGGAAGGATTTGAAGGAGTTAGAAGATAAGAAAAGAAAAAAAAAAAAAAAAGAAGCACCTTGGAAGCTTTGGTAACCAAAGATCTCCTTCCTTTCCCTTTCATCTATGTTTATATGCATGTTATGTGAATGTGTTAGTGTGTTTTGGTATTGATTTAAAGTGATCTTGGTGATAAAGGAAACAAAACAAGGAGAAGGAAGCCAACTTACAAAGATTTGGCTTGAAACAAGGTAAGGGTTATCATCCTTGATATGTGACATGTTTTAAGCTTTTGGTTCCTTAGATCTAGGTTATAAATGTTGATTTTGATGTTGAGGAATATTGTTTTGTCATTTGGGATGTCTATGTATGTGATTTTGTTTATGGCAGAAAGTTGCATAATATTTACAGTTTTTGCCACTGCGTTCGTCCCATGTTTTGGCTGCCTTATCTGATGAATTATGAGTGCTATTATATCTTGTTGGAAAGATCTTTGAATCCTATTTCCAATGATATATAGCTTGTATGAATTAGAGATCATTTGGACTGTTAAAGATTGTATAAACCGAAAGGACTGTTTTACTAAATAAACAGAGGAGGCAGTTTTGTCACTGAGTTTATCTCACGTTTTGACTGCCTTATATATGGAATTATGAGTGCTATTATATCTCGTTGGAAAGCTATTTGAATCCTCTTTCCAATGATATATAGCTTGTATGAATTGGGGATCATGTGAATTGTTAAATATTGCATGAAACATAAGGACTGTTTTATCAAATAAACAGGGGAGGCAGTTTTTGCCACTGAATTTATCTGTTGGTTGGACTGCCTGATTGAATGAATTATGAGTGTTATTATAGCTTGTTAGAAAGCTATTTGAATCCTCTTTTCAACGATATATAGCTTGTATGAATTAGGAACCGTTTGGACTGTGAAATTGTATGAAAAAGAAGGCTGCCCTGTCAAATGAACAGGGCTGTAAACAGTATTTCACAAGTTGGAAAGGAAAAAAAGAAAGAAAAGAAAGAAAGGAAAGGAAAGGAAAGGAAAGGAAAGGAAAAAAAAAAGAAAGAAGAGAAAAAGGAAAGGAAAGGAAAAAAAAAAAGAAAGAAGAGAAAAAGAAAAGAAATAAAAGTAAGAAAAGGTTGGGACTCAAGATTCAAGGGTCGTCCCAAGAGTAATGTTTGGTGAGTTATGAATAAATTTAGATGGAAGCGAAATTAGTAAGATATAAGACTCGCATGCATGCTATAAACTATGAGGGGGCACTTTACACTACACCGCCCGTAGTAGGGCACGTCCGCAGTAGGACACGTCCGTAATAGGACATAGACCCCTAGTAGGGTCTGCTCGCAGTAGAGCATGCTCACAGCAAAGCTCAATTCAGATTCAGAAATAGTGTAGTGAAAGAAAAAAGAGTTTGAGCTTAGAAAAGTGTCAAATCCCTATAGTTAGCTTCCAGAAAGTATTAAATAGACACCAGATGGGACAAAGTATGACCCAAATAGTAAATAGTGAATTAAATTACCCCCTCAATCTCTTATAGAGGTTAGGATGTGAGGTTGAGTCCCAAAAGTGAGTTAGAACAGGAAAAAAAGGATAGTTTACTTAATTTTTCCCCTTACTGAGTGTTATTATCACTCACTCCCTTTTCTTTCCTGATTGCAGGTACAGGTGATCGAGGTAGCTGCGAGGCAGGGTCAGGTCAGAGTAGGTAGATCCGGTTGGAGCAGGTTATCTCTGGTTCCTATTACATGCATACAGTGGCATGTTCTTATCGACTTTTGACGTTGTGATATTATGGTACGGTTACATATGATTACTCCCTGTTTTCAGATACTTTATATGAGTATATACATCTTTTATTCACTTCCAGATTTTCAGTTTTCTTGAAATACTTCCTAAACACTTTTAATGATGCGTTTATTTTAAAGTATTTTTAAAAAGGAAAAAAATAGACGCTATGAATGTTAATTCGTAACATTTCTCCTTCGATGGGTAGTTCTTTTAGGGAGAGATGTTACACATTGCTAGAACTGCTTGGCATTAACACCAAGTAGTTTTTTTTTTTAATTATGCATTTGTATATTTTTTTCAAATTATGTTTATATGTTAATTCAATAACCTTTAATGTATTTTTCAAGCATTTGCAATAACCTAAATCTTTGATCTTATATAGTAATTCAATAACCGAGTTAGTGTTTTTTTTTTTTTTTGGGCATTTGCAGTCAACTACTAGGAAAGAGAATACAAATTCCACGATGTATTCATATACCGAATGCACATGTCACTTAAGATGAAGATGAGCACCATGATTGTCATTAGGAACAAGCTAACGCTAACTTGGAAAGTGTTGTTATGGACAACCTGTTTTGAGCATTTGTTGGATTTAGTGGAGTTAAGGTTTAGTGTTATTTGGATTCATGGGATGTTACTTCATATGATTAATCACAAAGACCTAGTAAGAGATATGTGGTTTAGATTAAATGGTCTTGAGTTTTGATTCAACTCTGTTGAGTTTGTGTTAGTTACTAGTCTGATCTACAATACATTATTTGATTTTCAATTGTTAAATAAAAAAACACATAATATAAAAGCTTGAATTAAAACTAACCTGAATTTACATAATTTTACTGTAAAACTTTGTAAAAAATGTGAATTCTCTAAAGAAATTTAGCAAGTTTTGTCTTTCTCTCCCTTATGTTTATATGAATCCTTCATAATAACTAGCGATTCCTTTTTTCAAATTTCTTTCACAGGTTTTATTGTTATCACAAGTGTTTGATTCAGTTATTTTCTAGGGTCAAAGAATCATCCTACTTCAATTTTTTTTTTTTATATTATAAAGATTTCTTCTCTTGTTGCAAGGCTAATAAAAAAGAGAAAGAATCTCTCTGTATGAATAGTATCAATAGGAGTATTTTGAGAAAATAGATTACTATTGTAATATTTTTGTTTATAATTTGACATAAGCGATATATATGTATATGCTGTTTAAAAGGAGGCTAAAAAGTTAAATATCCTTTCTTTGTTTCTCACATTTGATTACCACATTCTCATGTAATGTAACTAACATCTCATTCATTGTCCCTTTGCAGAGACATCACCACTACGTTTCCCAGTTTTTTGTTTCACCACAAGTTGATGATATATTAGATTCAGACCCATTATCATATGAAGTTGACTTGTTCTCTACTGGGAATGGAGTTGGGAAATATAGGTTTTTGTGTGCAGAGGTTCACGTTAGAGAAAATGATAAGACCTTAAGAGTTACTTGTAATACCCTCAGGTATCTTCCAGGGGTATTTATGTCTTTTGACTCTATTTAGAGATATTTCCCATTTTAAGTACATATATTTGTTTTACATATATATGTGTGTTTATATATATATATATATATATATATATATATATACCTAAAGAAAAAAAAAAAGAAAAGGAAAAAGACAAAGAGAAAAAGAGAAAGAGATAAGACTTTATATATAAAGAGAAAGAGAAGACTTTTCCATCATTTCCATCCATATTCCAGCAGCCACCATTCTTCATGTTTTTTCTTTGCTTTCTTGAAGAAAAAGGAAGGATTTGAAGGAGTTTGGAAGATAAGAAAGAAAAGAAAAGAAAATGAAACACTTGGAAGCTTTGATAACCAAAGATCTCCTTCCTTTCCCTTTCATCTATGTTTATATGCATGTTATGTGAATATGTTAGTTTGTTTTGGTATTGATTTAAAGTGGTTTTGGTGATAAAGGAAGCAAAACAAAGAGAAGGAAGCCAACTTGCAAAGATTTAGCTTGAAACAAGGTAAGGGATATCATCCTTGATATGTGGCATGTTTTAGGCTTTTGGTTCCTTGGATCTATGTTATAAATGATGATTTGATGTTGAGGAATATTGTTTTGCCATTTGGGATGTCGATGTATATGATTTTGTTCATGGTAGAAAGTTGTATAATATTTACAGTTTTTACCATTAAGTTTGTCCCATGTTTTGGCTGCCTTATTTGATGAATTATGAGTGCTATTACATCTTGTTGGAAAGTTCTTTGAATCCTCTTTCCAACGATATATAGCTTGTATGAATTAGAGATCATATGGACTGTTAAATATTGTATAAACCAAAAAGACTACTTTATCAAATAAACAGAGGAGGTAGTTTTGCCACTACTTTCATCTCACGTTTTGACTGTCTTATATAAGGATTTATGAGTACTATTATATCTTGTTGGAAAGCTATTTGAATTATCTTTTCAGTGATATATAGCTTGTATGAATTGAGGATCATTTGGATTGTTAAATATTGCATGAACAACAAGGACTGTTTTATCAAATAAACAGAGGAGACAGTTTTTGCCACTAACTTTATCTGCTGTTTTGACTGTCTGATTGAATGAATTATGAGTGCTATTATAACTTGTTGAAAAGCTCTTTGAATCCTCTTTTCAACGATATATAGCTTGTATGAATTAGGAACCATTTGGATTATGAAATTATATGAAAAAGAAGGCTGTTTTGTCAAATGAACAGGGTTGTAAACAGTATTTCACAGTTTGGAAAGGAAAAGAAAGAAAAGAAAGGAAAGGAAAGGAAAGGAAAGGAAAAAAAGAGAAGAGAAAAAGAAAAGAAAGAAAAGCAAGAAAAGGTTGGGACTCAAGATTCAAGGGTCATCCCAAGAGTAATGTGTGGTGAGTTATGAATAAATTTAGATGGAAGCAAAATTAGTAAGATATAAGACTCACATACATGCTATAAAATATGAGGGGGCATTTTACACTACACCGCTCGCAGTAGGGCACGTCTGCAGTAGGACACGTCCGTAGTAGGACATAGGCCCTCAGTAGGGTCCACTCGCGGTAGAGCTCAATTCAGATTCAGAAATGGTGTAGTGAAAGAAAGAAAGAGAGCTCGAGTTTAGAAAAGTGTCAAATCTCTATAGTTAGCTTCCAGAGAGTATCAAATAGACACCAGATGGGACAAAGTATGACCCAAATAGTAAAGAATGAACTAGATTACCCCCTTAATGTCTTATAGAGGTTAGGATGTGAGGTTGAGTCCCGAAAGTGAGTTAGGACAGGAAAAAAGATAATTTACTTGATTTTTTTCCCCTTACTGAGTGTTTTGATCACTCACTCTCTTTTCTTTCTTGATTGCAGGTACAGGTGATCGAGGTAGCTACGAGGCAGGGTCAGGTCAGCGTAGGTAGATCTGGCTGGAGCAGGTTATCTCTGGTTTATATTACATGCATACAATGACATGTTCTTGTCGACTTTTGACTTTTTGAGATTATGATACAGTTGCATATAAGTACTTCTTATTTTCAGATGCTTTCATATGAGTTTCCATATGAGTATATATATCTTTTGTTCGCTTCTAGAATTTCAGTTTTTTTGTAATACTTCCTAAATACTTTTAATGATGTGTTTATTTTAAAGTATTTTTAAAAAGAAAAAAAATAGACGCTTCGAATATTAATTCGTAACATTTCTTCTTCAGTGGGTAATACTTCTAGGGAGGGATATTACATTACTATAAAATTTGTATTTAATATTGGATAAATGGTTTACTTGTTATTTATTTAGGGTTTAAGGTTTAGGGTTAGTGTTAACTCCAGTTACAGCAAAGGTCGTTGTAAATTCAAAACAAATTTTCTTTGATCAAATTCCACTTGATCATGCCCTGAAATTTATTTTCGTAACACGATTTATGCAACAGAAATCTTGATATGTAAAAATGTAATTGTGCAACACTAAAATTATATTTCCTCGTTTTGAGTATATAAATAAATATATATTTATATGTGTTATTATATAATTAAAAATTTTTGAATTAAAAATAAAATAATATTTAATTATATGATAACACATATAAATGTGTATTCATTTGTGTACTTAATATAGATACATATAGAATTATTCAATTGTGCAATTACAAAATAACAAAACAAAAGTACAACACAATCTTTAAAAAGGGTTTTATTATGTGTACGTATTTTTTATACACAATTTAGGTATACAGATGATTTCTCATTATATGATTAATGTTATTTTATTTTTAATTCAAAATCATTCAATCATATTATGGTATAATATTTATATATCCAAATTATATATAAAAAGTTTGAGTAATACTATATATACTTATTTTGAACATATAATTGTGTATGCATTTATATTTGATATCATATAATTAAATATTATTTTGTCTTTAATTTAAAATTATCTAATTATATAATAATAAATAAATAAATATATATATATATATATATATATATATATATATATATATATATATATATATATATATATATATATATATTTACGTATTCAAACTACTCGAATAGATTTATTGAAAATCCTTTACCCCCAACTTTTATTGCTTCTAGAAATGGTTTACAATTATGGATTGGGTTTGTTTCAAGGTGGCTTTCTTCAGTTTCGGCCCGGTGTCCAAAAGACGGAAATATCCTCAACTCCACTTTTCATCATCTATTAATATAACATGATTAGTCCGGCCGTAAAGGGACGAACTGGCAAGAGCAAGCAAATCTTCTTGTAGCCTAGTATCAGCAATGGAGAAAGGAGGGAAAGGGGGTAAATCCTCTCTCAAATGTAAGAGCTTTTGCATTTTCTTTCTGATTGTTTATCTGTCCCGTCTCCTATTATTTTTAGGTTGAAACTCGGTTAGGGTTTTTCATTTAAAGCAACTTTTGTTTTTTTCCAACCCATATGCTACTGCTATATCATATCATGCGGATAAGCTCAGGCATGGAGTTCTTCTTCTGCTAGTCTTGACATTCGATATAAGTTACCATGGATTATAATTCCTCACTGCCCGTCCAGGAGTATGCGTCAATGTGGTAGCCATCACTTGATATTCTCTAGCTTCTAGGACAACTTTCAATCTCTGTTCTTGAAATTTGAGGAAGACTCTTTCTAAACGCTGCCTCATGCAAGCGTATTTTCTTCCTTCTTTCTGTGTTCTAAGTCATGATTGTTCTATTTTTGTGCTTTTTTGAAGCATCGCTAGGAGGAAAGGATGACGACTCAGCAAAGTCAAAGCGGGGAAGAAAAGTTCAGTTTGATACTGAAGGTTATGTCTTTCTTCATTTGTTTTAAATATTACTCGCAGGATCTGACTGATGGAAGTATTTTAATAATATCATAACATTGGTGAAGTTGATTTTATCATTGTATTGCTATAAATATTTATCACTCTCCACTCTTTATAAGTATTGGTAGTTGTCTTATAGGTTCACCTAATGGGGAATTTAACATCTTTTCAAAATCTGCTGGGAAGTTTGAAACCACTTTTGCTAAAGGTATTCTGGATCTAATTTATAGTTCATTATTTTTCATTTGGCTCATTATTTGTGTTGATTTTCTATGTCTACATGAATGATATTTTTCAAAGGTGGCTTGGAGAAAGGGGGAAAAGGAGTTTTGGCGGCAAATGGTGGGAAGGCTTCTTCAGCTAAGGAAGCACTACCACTTGAACTCAGAATTGAGCACGGTTTGCAATCTCTACTGATTCTTACACTATCCCATTTTATCCTTTTCTATTCGACGACATTTTGAAAATGCAATATGGTTCTGAAATTGGTCTCATTTTTATCTCTATGGTGTTGGGAAATAGCCTGTTATAACTTATGTAGACTGTGCATTGTTTTTTGGTTTTAAATTAAATATCTGAAGGATTATTGTATTTTGGGAAATAGCCTTAGGGCAACACAATGTTGATATCATGATTGCCAATATTTCAGAGCTTTCAAAGAATGCCAAATGCCTGATGGACTGTGAGGCTGCATATATTTTAGAGGGAATCCAGGACCAGATGGTTTTATTATCTGCAGATCCCGCCATTAAAATCCCTGTGTAAGTATCATTTCAAAAGTTATATTATTAATTAGGACTTTTTAAGGTGATTTAGTGTGTTTCTTTTTCCAGATCATTTGACAGGGGGCTGCAGTATGCCAAAAGCAGTAGCCATTACTCAGATCACCAAGCTGTCAGAAAGGTTCTTGAGTATCCTTGATTTTTATTTCTTTTTAGGACCTTCATTTAAATGCTTGTCACATGGTGTTGGACTATTAACTCAGTTATCAGCCCTCTAACGGAATATGGTGTCACTGATGGCGAGGTATTATTCTAAGCTGTTGTGTTATTCAAAGTTTTGGAGCTCTTTTGATTGTGAATGTTTGGCTGCAGATATGTGTGATTGCCAACATTTGTCCTGAAACTATTGAGGAAATATTTGCTCTTGTTCCATCCTTGAAGGTATGAGTTGTCTGAGATTGTAGTATCTTTTGTGTATGAAATTTTTTGCTGCACCTGGTGTCTTTGAAGAAACCAAGAAATAATCTTCTTATGAGTTGTATATTACGTTATCTTGGCAGTAAATTTTTCTTAAGAATTTTCGAGAATTTGGAATTGTAACCCATTGTTCATTTCCTTTCAGTTGGATTTTTGTTTGTGTTTTCCAGTTCTTTTGTCTTCATAAGTGCTTGTCTTCTAGCTACGTGTGGACAGTTTTCTTGATGGTATTGAGTATTGAGAATGGGTGATTTATGTAAGTTATGTATTCTTCTAGGCTAAGAGAAGCATACTCCGTGCCCCCCTCAAAGATGTATTAATTGAGCTATCTAAATTTAAGAAGTCAGAATGAAGGCCGAGGAAGAGATTTTAGGTAATAAATACGTCACTTAATTCACTTTTGGAGTTGGGATCTATGTCTTACTCTTTGGAACTATGGCGGTGCATATGTAGAATGCAGGTTACTCTCTTGTTTGTGAACTCACCTGGACCTGGTTGATGAAGATGCTACCATCGTTGATGAAGCTTTGGCCTGCTAGACAGGCAGCTACATCTGGCCTTAGAGGGTAGTTAAGAGTAAATGAAGTTAGGAGTTGTGTGTTCATATATTTTCTAAACATTCCTGCAAGAGCATGTAATGAGTTTTCTTTTGTTGAGCAAAACATTATATACTACATCTATTGCAGGACCTGGGAGTTTGCATAGAATAATATTGTTTAAGAGTTTTACTCACTAATGAAAAGCCGTTTTTATAAGATGTCAGGTCGGATCGTAATGATAGCAAATTCATCCAATAATGCCAAGCTAAAAGTTCTCCACCAAACATCTGTTTAGTCTCCAACATAACATTGAATTACTTGAGTTAAAATGTCATTGTCGTGTAGCATAGGGGTGTACAATAGAATAAATTAAGGCAATTATGTATTTAGTAATTGAGTTAAAATTACATTTATAATTTTCACTCACTGTTCTTTATGTGTATTAATTATAGGGAAATTAAATTAATTATCCAAATTTAATATGTCAAAAGCGAAAATGTCCAATTTCAAATTACTAAAACGAAAATATCACAAAGTCAAACTAATTAAGGAAAATATTCAACTAGTTAAAAAAAAAAAAAAAATTTCATGCAATCTATATAAACCTTCACCCTTTAGGTATTTTTTACACCATTCAAATTTTTAGTTTCCTTCAATATACAATATTGTGGATTCAATCGAAAGGAAAAAAGTTTGTGTTCCTGAGTTCGATTTGAAGAAAATTAATTAGTAATATCGAAGAATTTATACGAATTTGAACTTAAAACTTAATTTATCCGTTAATTCAAGTTCATGTGTTTAAAATACTTGTATAGAATTGTGCTATAAAATGAATTTTAAAAAAAATAAAATGAGACACTTTGATATTAGACAATATATGAGGGTATTATTCAATATTATACCATGCATGGTGGGGTTAAATGAATTTTCCAATATATATGGTGTTAAATGAAATTTGTCAATATAGGGGTTATTTCGATATTAGACAATGTATAAGGTTAAATGAAATTTATAAATGGTGTACATGGAAATATTTTTAATTTTGAGGGGTTGAACTGATATTTGCCCAAGTTAAGTGTTATGTATGAAATAACGGGTAAACTGATATTGATATTTAAAAATATGAGGGCAACATGATATTTTATGTTTTAAAAGTAAACTAATAATAAAATTCATGTCAAATTAATCATAATATATTACATTATAATTTCAAATAGATATTTTACCATGAAACTCCAAAACGCTTAAATCACGTAAATCATATAGAATTTTTACTCATAAAATAAAGTTGATTATATTGGTATAGATTAATATAAATTTTTTTGATAATTTTTTTAAATAAATATTAATCATTGTAGGATTACTTATTAAAATAACGAGTTATGTTATTGTTCATTACAAAGGAGAATGAATTTAAAGTAATAAGATGATAATAAAATATGTTGGAAATAAGAAAAAAGTGGTTAAAATTCCAGAGAAAACGACATTTGAGAGATTTATCTAATTGTTAAGTGAAAAGTGTCAAATCAATCAAACCTTAGACAATATTTAACTATGCAGGAAACCAAAATGCCTCTACCTAAAATGCCTTGTAAAAATTGAAAATGATGAAAATGTCAAGGGTCTTATTGACATGTCTAAATATTTCAAGGAATGTATTTAAGTTTTTGTTATATCTACCTTTATCGAAGCACAAGGAGAAGAAGAAAGAGTGGCAACGATGATGGTGAACCAAAACAAGAATCTAATAGGAAAGATTTTAAAGATTTTTGTAATAATGCATTGTATACTACTGAAGAAAGGGTTATGGAGACAAAGAGAGGATTCCAGATTAAGGTGACTCTGATGGAAACAAAATGGGTAATTTTCCTCTTGATAAGTCAAACTTCAAAGAGATGTCACTTGTTAACTATGATACAAGTAGTCTTTATCTTACAAATCCTTTTCAAGGTGACGACAATTATGATGGACCATTTATCAATAATGTCCTTATTGATTCATTTAAATGGTTACCCAATTTTCCTTTACAACGTTCAACATCAACATCAAGTGGTCTAAGATCGATGCAAGAAGGGAATTCTATAAAATTGGTAACGTATTTATCAATAAAAAATAGTGGAAAGATGCAATGGCTTAATTTACGTTGAGAATGGATCTTAATACAAAGTGTTCAAGTCAGACACAGGAAGATAAGAGCTTGTGTCTATTAATCTGCAATGCCCATGGCATGTAAAGGCAAAAAGAGTAAACTCAGTGACTTATTCGAAATCTATTATATGAATCTCACACACACATGTTTAAGAGATCAAATAAAGTCACATTACAAGCAAGTTGGGGCTAGAACTTTAGGCCAATTAGTAAAGTCGAAATTTATGTTGGTTGATCATATTTATTGGCCTAAGGAGATCATTATCGTCATCCCCGATATGTATAAAATTGATATATTTTATTCATAGGCTTGATAGATAAGAAATTTGACATTATAGGCATTGAGGGGCACACCTGAAAAGTCATTTATGTTTTTATCAAATTATCACTACAATTTAGAGCACACTAATCTGCGTACCATAATGCATATACAAACAGACAAACAAAAGTGCTTTAAATACATTTTCATGGCATTAGGTTATTGCATTAATGCATTTCAATGAAACATTCAACTAGGTATTTGCATTGATGTTACTTTCTTAAATGGTCAATATTTGGGACATTTATTTCTTATTTTGACATTAGATAGTAAAAATCAAATCTACTCAATAGTTTTCATTGTGGGTTGAAAGGAAGATCATCCAATCTAGTTTTGGTTTTTAACAAAACTAATAGATTGCATCAGTAAAGTACCACAGTCAACAATAATTTTAAATTGATATCACGTTATTTACTCTGCAATGGTTGAGGTCATTTTAGATGTACACAATGGATGTTGCTATCATTACCTCCTTTGTAACATACGATTGATGTACAAACATAACTCAAAAGTCTTGTGTTTGCATTAAAAAACAACGAAGGCCTATAGAAAGACAGATTTTGAGGTTATGATGGGAGCACTTGATGAGATGCACCTTACAACGAGGGATTACCTACGTAAAGTGGGGTATTATTAATGGAGCCAGATATATTTTCAAAGCCACAAGTATAACATAATTATTTAATTGACCATGCTTATTTCAACTTACGATTATTTACTAATGGATGTATTTATATTTTTTAAAATTGTAGATGATTGCACCCACTAAGTTACTCCATGGACAAAGGAAAAGTTTGCCTACCATGTGTTGACGGTTCATCATCATCACCAAGAGAAGGCTATAACAACATATACAATTATAATAGGTTTTACCTGTTTGCATGTTAAATTAATGTGACCAAAAAATTTTCATAACATTTTACTTACACAACTGTATCCCTATGGAGATGGGTCAGTATGTCTTTTAGATAACTTATCTTATCCTCTATACGAGTCATTCTAGTATCTAGATGATCCTCCATATGAGACATTCTATCTTTCAGACGATCTAAGATAAGATTGCCCTATCGACCTAATGCAACATCAAGGTAACACATTGAATATTGTTGTGTGTTAACATAGGGATCAACCAGAGTGGGCTCGATGATAAGGGACATACTGGGGGATATGGTTGATATGTACTTAGTGGTAGGGGGAATAACATAGGGCATCATCTACAATAAGCTCGGTGGTGGAAGGTTGAACATGAGCGTTGACAAGAACGGGATCAAGATCGAGATCAAGGCTTGGAGAAGCAACGTCAAAAGGAGCAAATGTTATTTCTCCTAATGAAAAGGATGTCTATGAAGAAGACTGCGCAGCCAACATTCCTATGAAGTGAATGATGTCGACATGCCAGTCTGTGGCTATCTTGTGTGGAAATTAACATTGTTTTGCTTAATAAATTAAACATCTCATTTAACCTTTGTCAAAGTAACCTTTTGTTACCTTATTAATATTTTTAGTGAATAGAATGCAATTGCTTACTGCATCTTCTATGAAAATAGTTTATCTATCATCTCGACTTGAGATGTCTCTTGTACGCCACTTTAAAATGCCTGGACATAAGCACAGTAGCATTAAATCTACCCATCAATATAGTGATTCCAACATCTCGTATTCAATTGTTTTTATTTTAATCAAACAAATTGTATTTCAAAAGTTAATAAATGATATAATTACCTAGAAAACAAACAAAAATCTCATGATACCATAGTATTTCAAAGACTTTGACTTATTGATTGGGCTGAACTCTAGACACATTTAGGTGATGTTATCACAAATGGAACGATGCACCATTTCCCACACTTATACTCCCTAGGGTACGCATTAAAATCATCAAATCACTCTCTAATAACCCATGGTGAAGATAATACAACAAGGCCACCTTTACTGTATCCTTATTGTCCTCCCATCAAAGCTTTTGCTAGAAAACACAACTCACGTCTGAACACTTAACTTTATCATTCCTTATGGAAATATGTGTATTAGATCCTTTGTTGTCATTCAATAAAATATACATGCCAATGTCCATCAATACATTGAATCAAAGTCTATTATAATGGTAAACTCGAATAGGCTAAACCTGCATTAACATCATTAACCCTAAACCATAACTCATCCCTTGAGTTCACCTTACTGACCTTTCTTAAAATGGAGTGTATTAACAATCCACTGAACTTGTTGTCCTTGAGGTCAAATAAGTCTTTGAAACATGTACTTTTTGAACATTTCTATATCTATCATACTTCTATTGTGACAGAGACTTTGTCAATAGGTCAACCAAATTATCATCGGTATCTACTTTTTCTATATGCACATTTCTATGTTGAATGATTTATCTAATCAAGTGGTATCTTCTAGATATGTGTTTGGATCGTTGGTAAGATCGTGACTTTTATGCTTACACTATTTCTCCATTGTTGTCACAATGGAGTTTCATAGAGTTTTCTATAAATGGAACCACGTCATGTTCGTTGACAAACCTTTTGATCCATATTACTTCTTTTGTCACATATCACAAAACACTGTACTTAAACTCAATTGTAAAATCGGTCACAGTGTTTTCCTTAAAGCTTTTTAAGCTAACTACATTATCATTTAGGCAAAATACAAATTCTGATTAAAATTTGAAGTTATCATGATCCATTTGGAAATTAACATCACTATATCTAGGCACAATGAGATTAGACTCTCCTCCATATACCAAGAACATATCTTTAATTCTTTTAAGATACTTTAGAATGTTCTTGACAACCACTCAATGATACTCTCCTGGATTTGATTGATATTTACTACAAATACTTAAAATGTATGAGATATCAATCCTTGTACATAACATAGTGTACATGATCGATCTTATCCTAAAAACATATAAGATCGGTTTCATCTTATCTCTCTCTTCTTATATTTTAAGACACATTTCACTGAAGAAATATATGTCATAACTCATCGAACGATATCCACTCTTGGATTCTTCCATGCTGAATCTTTTCAGCACTTTGTTAATGTACATGTTTTGACTTAGTCCAAACAACTTGCATGATATATCTTTGTAGAACTTTATTTCAAGGATATAGGCTACTTATCCTAAGTTTTTCATGAAGGAGCACTTGGATAAAGAAGTCTTTACTGATTTCAAGTTCAGTATATCATTCTCAATAATTAATATGTCATCGATATATAATATCATAAATACTATTTTGCTCACACAGATCTTTTTGTATACACGTGATTCATCTTCATTTTTTAGTAATCTAGATTCTCTTACAACTTCATCAAAATGAATGTTCCAACTCATAAAATCTTATTTGAGTCCATTACTAGATTTCTACAACTTGCATACCTTGTTCGCTTCTTCATTACTAACAAAATCATCGGATTGTGTCATATACATATGCTTTACTAAGTTTCTATTCAAAAAAGCAGTTATGACATTCATTTGCCAGATTTCATAATCATAATATGCAGTTATCATGAGTATAATCTGAATTGACTTCAACATTGCAATTGGTGAAAATGTTTTGTTATAGTCTTTGTCATGCTTTTTTGTGAACCCTTTTGCAACTAGTTGTTTCTTATAGATATACACGTTACCCTCTATGTTGGTCTTCATTTTGAAAACTCATTCTTTAATTGGATCTTCTAGAGTCTATACTTGGTTATAGTACATAAAATCTATTTCGAATTTATAACATCCTTCCCCCGAGTTAGATCATTATATAAATAAAATACACTAACTTAATTTAACAAATAAATTTAATTTTAGATTAAGATTTGTACCAATATCTTATTATCATGACCCTTTTTTTTTTATTTGAACTCAAAAGTATGAATTTTTTTTTTGAACCAACAAAGTATGTTAGATATTAAATGAAAAATAAAAATTTGAATGTTGTGAGGAATGTATAAGAGTGAAAATTTATATAAAAATAATGAAGGGTGATATTGACATTTTAAAAAAAAAAATTAGAATTTTTTTGCTTAAATCCTTAAAAAGAGGTCATTTTTACTCAGGATTTTGAAAAGGAGACCCCATGTTGGTGGGGTATTTAATTTAATCTCTCTTTTTTAATTTTCATCAATCCAATTATCTGTGGCAAGGTGAATGCGCATTACAGATGAAGGATATAATGGATTTGAAACGACTTTCGAGCACTATGTATTATGTTTAAAACCCAAAATTTTTTTTTTTTAAAAAATGTATTAACAATTTATTCATTATTTTCACCATGGGTGATAATTTGTGATTATTTGCTAAAAAAATTACCAGATATAATTTTACTTCTGAAGGATTCTTTTTTTTTTTAAATAGAAGTTTATGAAAAACAATGAAGAATCAAATCCGGTTTATATTATAATTTGATTCGAAATTGAATCAAGTTTCTTTATTTGTCAATTGATTGGATCGTTGATTTGAGGCCGTGGATGCAGGGAGAAGGCTGGATGAGCGGCTGCGAGAGGCTGCAGAAGGCGCTATGCGAGTGTCATAAGCGTGTTGGATCATCTTCTCGGACGCGAGAGTCGGCTTGTCGGCATCTGAACCGTGCGCTGGCTCAGTGCTTGGTAGCGGAAGTGTGCCCGGAGGAGTCGGAGGCGGTGCAAAGCTTGTGTGCCAGCGGTGGAACCGCACTCAAACGATCCCAGTGCCAACAAGCTCAGCTTTCTCTCTCTTTCTGCCTCTCTTCTCATACCTCCCCAAGTAATTCACCGTAATCTTAAATTCTAATTGTTTTAGTGTAATATTGATCATTTTTTGTGCTGTATTTTTCATATTCTCAACTGGGTTCACTCAATTTCTGCTATTTTATGCAGATTTCAGTGAAATAAATCTGAATTCATAGCAATAAATAAGGTTCACAAAATCCTTCAATTAGAGTAGTCAATGTTAGGGCCCGACTTCCAAAATATTGCCTCTAAGAATATGTTCCATGTTCACACATCCCTGGGATTTGGAAAATATCTTTGGTGTCATTTTAATATCTATGTGCAGCCACAAAAAGTGTTAACAAGCACATAGGACTAGTGATGTTCAATTGTAGACAGAAGAAACAAGAAACCTTAAATTACACCAGTCCAAATGAATGCAACAAACAGTGTATATTGTGCCCGTTTTTCATATTTCTGTTCGGAGTTTTTTGAGGATGCATAAGAAATAGTGTAAAAATACTGATGTACATAAGCTTTGGATAAAAATAGAACAAATTTCTGGAGTTCTCTACTTACATTCTGTGGAAGGAAATATAATTACAAGTTTACAATAATGAATATCTAGAGAAAATCTACCGTTAGAAATGTAAGCTACCTACACAAATATATGATGCAAACTTAACCGATATAAACTGGTCACAGGTATACATTTACAGATAAATTCTTTACCACTCCAAATATGCTTAATGTCTCAAATTTGGTGGATGTTTCAACAGCCAATTGGAAACAACAGTTAACTACGGCATGAATTTTTTACTAGTCATCACCTACTGTAAATTACCCACTTTGTGTATGGAAAAGGCTACTGCCTGGAGGAATATAAACAATTCGATTGCCTTTTAAGGTTCTATAACCCTCTTTTGGATCCTTTCTTGCGACCTGGAAAAATAATCAGGCTGTAATTACCTATTGTATCTTTCTGAATTCCTTGCCTGCACTCAAAACTTCTAGTTCATGCTTGTCCATTATGTTCAGAAGCTTTTTCCCGGTTTCCTTTGCTCTTCTCACGGATTGACATTGAATAAAGTTTTAAGAACCGGTGTCTTTGAGTAATTCTGTGCTCTCTGGGACTTGTATATGGCTAGAGTTTGTTTATCTCTAGGCCTGTTAAAGATATTGCCAGCTTGAATCATGGCAATGATGCTCACAATCTCATCTTTGCACCCAAGTACCACACTAGGGAGATACTAACAATGATTAAGAAAAATTATAACATCTTGATCTAACCGTCTGATCCACTGTTAAGATTTTATTTGTAAAATTCTATTTCAATAGTTTAGCTATTTTGGATATGCAGTTTATCACTTTAGATTACACAAGTTTTTTAATAAATTTTTTGTTATTATTCCTAAATGATATGAAATGTTTATATATACTCAGTATATTTCTCGTGCTTTGCCGATATGAGATTTGCCTAATATTATAGAAACTTTGCCATTTTTAGCCCAATTTGGTTAGTTGTGCTTTTCATCCAAAGCCTTTTGATTGTATAGATGTTCTATGGCACAAAGAAAAGCTTGGGGCTTGGGTGGATCCATAAAATTCAAAGGATACAAAGTCATTTATTCTGGTAGCTTGCAGTATAAGAGTAGTGGATATACGATTACTTCATTTGATTTCAGGTATGGAGGTTGGAGGCATTTCATTGTGGTATGCTTATTCTGTATAGAGGCAGTATTCTTCCAGATCCTTTACAACTAGCATGCCCAGCTCATTGCTTGTCGATGCTTGAGAAATGGGCATTACAACAAGAGATTTCATTCTTTACTCAGTTTGTACACATTTTGTTTAGCTTATCCTTTATCAGTGGTATATAATATTTCATCTATAGTCAAAGAGGCCTCAGCAATGTTAGTTGCCACAACGACTTTTCTCTTCCTAGGAGGGGTTGGTTCAAAAAATCTAGTTTGAGCTTCACTAAAAAAGCACTGTAAACAGGTTCTTGATCAAGCAGGAAGATCTTCACCAAATCATTTCATTTTTTCTTTAAGTGATTGGCATGTGAAATAAATCTCTTACTGACTAGTTTAGAACAGAAGAATATTACTTCAGGTTCTTTCAAATGTACCTGAAGAACAGTGAAGATAGCTTCATCTAGATAATCAATTAGACGTTGATTAGCATAAAAAAAATAAATAAAAAACAACTTCACAAGATAACATCTTCCAAAACTATAAAGATATTACAGTTGAAGAAATACCTGGAAAACTTTTCTGCATTGTCATCAATGATTATCGCAGAATATTGAGAAAGCTCCTGATCCATCAAGATTTCTCATAACAGCACCCTATCCGTCATTTATCATATCATTGTTTTGGGCCTAGTGAAATCCTGGTAGCATAATCCTGAGGGAGCCGAGTGGTTTTACCAGAACTGTCTCGCCATTCACATCAAGAACAAGATTATCATGGACAGCCTGAACCATCTCCTTTAAACTGAAAATAGAAAGCCTTTACTCTCTCCTGAACCTCACATATTCGAACAAACTGATGCCACCTTGGTAACCCTTTAGTGAGACTCTCATAAAATGTCTCAGCTCTCGTGAAATTCTATTGCAAGACTGTTGATTAGGAAGGTTATATTATTGATTTGATTCTGTTATATTAGGAAGGATATCAGAGCATATTAGGAGATAATATATTTAGGATTTGATTTGATTTGATTTATAGGGATTTGATTTGATTTAGTTAAGGATTTGATTGATTCATTTCCTATTATATCCTCTCTGTAAACTATATATATTGTACTGTTCGGTACTTTGAAATGATAAGAAAACAACATTCTCAATTCATATGGTATCAGAGCCTAGCATTTAAAATTTTTTCCAGCATTCTCAACTTAGTTTTCGACGAATCCAAGTCCTTTCTCCATTGTTTCTCCGATCACTGTGCTTCCGTTATTTTTCCGGTGATCGTGCCTATACCAGTGTGATCAGGATTCTCTCGCCGACACATCTGTCAAAGCAACATCATCGTTCGACGTTCCACGCGCCTACACGCGTCACTCAATCTCTCGGTATCTTCCTGCATCGATCTCCTGTTCCGACGATAGTGCACCGACACCGCCTCTTCTGTTGCACTCAGACGACGTCGACGAGTCCATCTGTGGTGAGTTCGCAGTCATCCGACGTCGGAATCTTCCACACAAGCCGCCGTTTTTTCGCTTGAAACATAAGCTCCGATCTACTGTTCCGGCGCACATGGAACTACACCGCCACCGCCAATCGACTCAGTAGACGCCGGTGGTTAGTTTTGTTGAAGACCCATCTCCACTGGTTGCTCCACGCGCCGCTGGTGACGTCACAGAATAGTTCACGCATTCCGAAGGCTTTGTTTTATGATTCAACAGTCTTCTGATCAGTTTGAGGGACTCGGTTTCTTCGGATCTTCACTTTTCTTGGTTCCAAAAAGCTTCTTCTATTCTTTGATTCGTGATTCACCATATCCATTGAAAACTCTAAACCAGGTGAGCGTAGTGGCCGTGAAAATCGACCAAAGTGCAATTATTGTCGCAAATGGGGTCACATCAGAGACAAGTGTCATAAGCTCTATGGTCGTCCTCTTCAAACTACAAATACTGTTCAGACTTATGATTCTCCTATTGACTCTTCTAGAGTGCAGTCTCCACTATCTTTGACACTCACAGGTGCTAATCGTGAATATTATCTCCGATATCAGAGCGCAAAACAATCTTCATCTTTTATTGCTTCGTATGCTCATCCGGGTAATTCAATTGTATGCCTCACTCACTTTTCTTCTTCTGAGTCATAGATTCTTGATTCTGGTGCCTCTAATCACATCTCTGGTAACCCCCGTCTACTTTCTCACTTTACTAAGACTATTTTTTTACCTACTGTAACATTAGCTAATGGATCTATCGTTACTGTCAAAGTAGTAGGTTGTGCTCATCCTCTTCCACTCATGCCTTTGGAGTCTGTCTTTTACCTCTCTGACTGTCCATTTAATCTTATTTCTGTTAGCAAACTTACTCGTTCCTTAGATTGTACAATTACATTTACTAATAACTCTGTTCTTATACAAGACCGCAGTACGGGTCAGATGATTGGCACAGGACGTGAGTCACAGGGCCTCTACCGACTAGATCCACTTGATTCTGTAGCATGTGCCATCACTGAGTCTCCAATGCTTCTTCACAATCGTTTGGGTCACCCTAGTTTATCAAAACTACAACAGATGGTCTCTGGTTTATCACATTTATCATCCTTTAATTGTGAGTCTTGTCAACTTGGAAAACATACTCGTATATCCTTTCCAAGAAGTGTCAATAATCGAGCTACATCACCTTTTGAATTAGTCCATTCTTATGTATGGGGTCCTAGTAGAGTCGTGTCTACTTTAGGTTTTCAATATTTTGTTACGTTTATTGATGATTATTCACGTTGCACTTGATTATTTTTAATAAAGAATAGATCTGAATTATTTTCTATTTTTCAATCTTTTTGTGCTAAAGTTGAAACACAATTTTCTACTACTATTCGTATACTTCGTAGTGATAATGCCAGCGAATATTTTTCTGCTCCCTTTACTAAATTTCTGACATCTAAAGGCATTTTACATCAATCTACTTGTGCTCATACTCCTCAGCAAAATGGAATTGTCGAACGTAAAAATAGACATCTTATTGAAACTGCCTGTACTTTACTCATACATAGTCATGTACCTTTTTGTTTTTGGGCTGATGATGTTCTTACTGCTTGTTTTTTTATTAATAGAATGTCTTCTTCAGTCTTGCAGGATCAGGTACCTCATTCTATTTTATATCCTGATCGGTCATTATTTCCTCTTCAACCTCGTGTCTTTGGATGTACATGCTTTGTTCACGACTTATCTCCTGGTCGAGATAAATTGTCTGCTTGTTCCATTAAATGTGTTTTCCTTGGATACTCGCGTCTTCAGAAAGGTTATCAATGTTATTCTCTTACTATACGTCGCTACTACCTTTCTGCAGATGTTACATTTTTTGAGTCTTTTCTTTATTTTTCGTCTTCTTCTCAACTAGACAAGTCTCCTATTACAGAAGTTCTTCCTGTGTCCTATATTGTTCCCCTAATAAATTCACAGTCTTCAACTAACCAATCTTCGACTAGTTCAGCTCTTACACCCACTAGTCATTCTACAGGTGATGGTCTTGCTTCTCCTTTAGGTGAGACAGTCTCTCAAGACCCGGTGCACTCGCTTCCTGCTCCAGAATCTTCTGTCTCTGCGGTCTTACCTCCTGATGATCAATTTCCCATCGCTATTCGCAAAGGTATGCACTCAACTCGTAATCCTCATCTCATCTATAATTTTCTAAGTTATCATCATTTATCTTCACCATACTATGTCTTTGTGTCCACTTTATCCTCTGTATCTACACCTGCTACTGTTCATGAGGCATTATCTGATCCTGGATGGCGACAAGCAATGGTGGATGAGATGTCTGCTCTACATTCTAATAATACTTAGGACCTCGTTCCTTTGCCTCCTAGTCACTCAACGGTTGGATGCAGGTGGATCTATACTGTTAAAGTTGGTCTTGGTGGTCAGGTTGATAAATTGAAAGTACGGTTGGTTGCTAAAGGATACACTCAGATATACGGTCTTGATTATTATGAGACTTTCTCTTCGGTTGCTAAAATATCTTTTGTTCGCCTATTTTTCTCTATGGCTGCCATTTGCCATTGGCCGTTGCATCAGTTAGATATCAAGAATGTTTTTCTTCATGGTGAACTGCAAGAAGAAATTTATATGGAGCAACCTCCTAGTTTTGTTGCTCATGGGGAGTCTAGATTGGTTTGTAAACTTCGTCGTTCTCTGTATGGCTTAAAACAATCTCCTCGCACTTGGTTTGGTTGGTTTAGTACTGTTATTCAAGAATTTGGCATGATACGAAGTGAATCTGATCATTCAGTATTCTATAGACATACTCCACACGGACAATGTATCTATCTAGTAGTCTATGTAGATGATATTGTTATTACAGAAAGTGATCAGGAGGGTATTGAGCAATTAAAGAGGCATTTATTTAGTCATTTTCAAACCAAAAATTTGGGCCCACTCAGATACTTTCTTATCATAGAAGTCGCCCAGTCTAAAACTGGAATTGTCATCTCTCAGAGAAAGTATGCATTGGATATTCTGAAGGAAACAGGGATGTTAGATTGCAAACCTTAAACTCTCCTATGGACCCTAATATTAAGCTCTTACCTGGAAAGGGGGAGCCACTTGCAGATCTTGGGAGATATCGAAGACTCGTTGGAAAACTTAATTATCTCACCATCACACGACCAGATATCTCTTTTGCTGTCAGCGTGGTAAGTCAATTCCTTCAGTCTCCATGTGATAGTTATTGGGATGCAGTTATTTGGATCTTGAGGTACATTAAGAGAATACCTGAAAAAGGATTGTTGTATGAGGATAAAGGGCATACTCAGATCGTTGGGTATTCAGATGCTGACTGGGCAGGTTCTCCATCTGACAGACGTTTTACTTCTGGGTATTGCGTATTAGTTGGAGGAAATCTAGTATCATAGAAAAGTAAAAAGCAAGATGTTGTTGTCAGATCTAGCGCAGAAGTAGAATATCGTGCTATGACCTTAGTCACTTGTGAGCTTTTCTGGTTAAAGCAGTTGATCCAAGAATTAAAGTTTACAGAAATATCACAAATGTTATTATTTTGTGATAATCAGGCTGCTTTTCACATTTCTTCGAATCCTATATTTCATGAAAGAACAAAACATATAGAAATCGATTGTCATTTTGTGAGAGAAAAGATTATGTCCGGGTGTATCTCTACAAGCCATGTCAGTTCAAAAGATCAGTTGGCAGATATACTTACTAAATCTCGTCGAGGGCCTCGAATTAATTTCATCTGTAACAAACTTGGTACATATGATTTATATGCTCCAGCTTAAGGGGGAGTGTTGATTAGGAAGGTTATATTATTGATTTGATTCTGTTATATTAGGAAGGATATCAGAGCATATTAGGAGATAATATATTTAGGATTTGATTTGATTTGATTTATAGGGATTTGATTTGATTTAGTTAAGGATTTGATTGATTCATTTTCTGTTATATCCTCTCTGTAAACTGTATATATTGTACTGTTCGATATTCTGAAATGATAAAAAAACAACATTCTCAATTCATAAAGACTTTGTGGAATAAATATCTCCATCTTTTTTCCAAGGCCATTTATATTGGAAATAATTCAAGTGAGGATTTCTTTTTTAACTGTTGCTGTGATTTTTAGTTTTGTGTTTGCTGGATGTTAATTCTATAATTAAGGTAGAATAAGTATACGTGGTGAGTTGTCCACTAAGTATTTTTTATACAAGTTAGGAAATCACAGACTCATGTTGTGTCAAACTCTTCTCAAAATGTTCTTGTCATTACTAGTTTTAACTACCAGTTCTAGCGTATCAAGATGAGGCCTTTGTTTATATCTTATTATTTATGGGAATTGGTTGAAAATGGTTTTGATGATCTTGCAGATGCAGAAAGACTAAGTGCAACTCAATGTACGAAGTTGAGAGAAAAGCGAAAGGGGATGCCAAAACACTATCTCTAATTTAGCAAGCACTAGATGAAGTAATTTTCCCACTAGTTATGATTACCACTACATCAAAGGAAACGAGGAAAGTATCAAGGCACTAGCAAAGTTGTTATAGTGATGCTGCAAACCATGCAAAAAACTGTTAATGAGCAAGGAGAATCAGTTCAAGTATTCTTTTCAGGAGCATACTCAGTTGTGAACCAAATTAGATCCTTTGGTGAAGAATTAATGGACTACAAGGTTGTTGAGAGAGCTTTGCGAAGCCTTCCCTCTAAATTTGATCATGTTGTTGCGACGATCGAAGAATCAAATGATCTAACCAAGTAGTCTCTTCAATAGTTGATGTGGTTACTTCAAATGCATGAACAATTGATGAACAGGACATCAGAAACTACTTTTCAACAAGCATTTCAATCAAAGTTTGAATTGAAAAATTTTTGATGATTCAAATCAAGGGAGCTCTAGTCGAGGATGTGGCTGATCATCTCATGGAAGAGGAAGAGGTACTATAATTCCGTTTCTTGCTCACATTGTGAAAGATCAAATCATGAAGGAAAAATTGTTGGTATATGGAGAAAAATGGTCAAAACAAAAATATTCCACAATGTTATTATTGTAAGAAGTATAACCACTTTGAGAAAAAAAAGTCTTAAAAAAGGTTGTTAAGCATGAAAACTCGCAAGAAGAAAGGGATGTTCATGAAGAAAATTTACTTTTTGCTTGCTTATTTAGTCGTGATGACAAGTTTAATGATGTTTGGTAATCATAAGAGTGGCAACAAATCACTTTTTCTGGAGCTTGATGAGTCGGTGAAAACCCAAGTAAGGATGGGAAACAATACTTGTGCTCTGGTATGTGGAAAGGATACAATTTCTATAATGACAAAATTAGGTGAGAAGTATTTGCATAATGTAATGCATGTTCTAGGTTAGCACAAAATTTGGTTAGTGTCGGTTAATTGATGAAGAAGGGGTATTATGCTGTGTTTGACTATAATGAGTCTATTATTTATGAAAAAAAGAACATAAGTTAATTTACACTATTTAGATGATAGAAGATAACATATTCCCACTTGTATTTTCGAAAGTTTCTATAAATGTCTTTAACGTAGTTAGCAATGTTTCCTTGCTTTGGCATCAAAGATTTGGTCACTTCAATTTTGATGGGCTAAATTTGTTGTGTAAAAGAATATGGTGGATGGGGATTCAATGGTCATAATAGAAAAACAATAATGTGAAGCTTGCATTTTTGGAAAGCATCACCAAGATTCCCTCAAGGTGGATCATGGAAAGCTTCAAAACCTTTGATGTTGGTGCATTATAATGTTTTCGAACCAATGCAAACACTCTTCTTAAGTGGAAGTAAGTACTTCATGATTTTTGTTGATGATTTTTCAAAGACAACTTGGTCTTTTTTTTTTAAGCAGAAATCCAAAGTCCTTGAATGTTTCAAGTAATTCAAGGTTACGGATGAGAAACAGAGTGGCTGCAAAATTTTGACACTTAACATTTTTGCGGTGGTGAATTTTCTTTCACAGAATTTAACAATTTTCACAACAACGATGACATCAAAAGGCAACTTACAACAAACTATACTCTCCAATAAAATGGAGTCACTCAACATAAAAGTAGAACGATGGTTGAAACAACCAAGAGTATGTTATAAGGTAAAGCTCTTCCAACGAAATTTTGGGCTAAAGTTATTAGAGTTATTGTTTATCTTCTCAATAGATTTCCAACTTAAAGTCGTTAAAACGATGACTCCTTGTAAAGCTTGGCATAGTTGTAAACCCAATGTTAGTCATTTAAAAACATTCGGCTGTATTGCCTATGCATCACATTATAGGCAATATATCACATGAATATATAAGAAAATAACCAAACATAGTTCAAAATGGTTATACCAACATTTGAACGCTCCACCAATCTTTACGTTGCAAAGATCACACTCATAATGGAGGGCAGAAAACGTTCACAATGGTCTGCTAGGACGTGTGAACAGGCGGGAATGTAAAAGGCACAAACATTCGTAATGTATTTTCGTTAAAGGGAATGAAGAAAAACTGTGATCATGCATCTCCTTTTATAGAATTTGCGATGATTGGTCATTCACCTGGAACAAACAGTTGTTCCACTTTTTATCTTATCTCATCCAAAATCTGCGAAATTCTAAAAATCATGTTGCACACATGAATAAGATTTCAAGTAAAATATCAAAAATCCGAGTAAGCAATAATCATCGTTCCTCCAAAAGGAATGGTTGTCAGTCCTCTTAATAAAAGGCCAATTGGGCTTTTCAATTCTAATAGACAAGCCTAATTCAATCACAATTTCTCCGCAACCCATAAATGTCAGGATTATTACATTTTGGTCTTTCAGACCTTCTAATACTCAAAACTCTCAATTTATATACAAACTAGATTTGTCTCAGGTAATCATATGCCTCATGAATTCAAAACAACTCCTTATATATGTGTGACCCATAAGTTATCTATTGAGCTGACATTATTCAGACTCAGACCAAATATGGACACAAACTAATATTGGTTTCTAGGAAAACATCATAATCACCTGATCAGTAGAGTGTTTAGAAACAACTCTAAAGCCTTACTAATTTCATGTTTACGTGCAATACGATCTTTTCATCAACTAATATCTCTCGAGGCTAAGACACAGATACATGTCCATCTCAATAAGCCTTCAATATGAACTAATATCCATCAATGATATGAATAATCTATCTCAGTAAGCTTTTGAGTGCCTTCCTCTATGGAAAATCTAATTTTATTTTATGTAAAAGGTCTAGTATACTATATTCATGAATTAAGAGAAAATAAGGTTTAACATAGCAAAACAACATATAAATAACACATAAATGTCAGAATACAATAAGAAAGAAGAGGAGACAAAAACACTGTCTTGGTTTTTTAATGCACGTCTGTGAAAGATTTTTTGTTTTCTCTCTATTTCACTATTGGATCGCTCTGATTTTTAGACTATTGGTAGAAAACTCATTTTTATTTATTCTGAATTATGGCAATTGTGTTTTGTTCCCCAAATAAACAGTTATTTGTGTTAAATTGTGACTAATTGTATGTTGCATTTTAATTTAAACAACTCTTATAAAAACATCTTTTTCTCTTTTGTATACCTTTGGATTGCTGTTAAACTTTGATAGTATTTTAGACACATCCAATGTTATATTTTGGACGGTAGAGATTTGTGTTTGATTTTTGTAACATAAGATATAAGCTTACGAGTTTGTTGTAATATTATTTAATTTTCTGCTATTGTGTTATTATTTTATTTTGTTGCTTTAGAGAGTTGTGTACCGATTTGTAGGATGAATAATGTGTACCATTATTTTGAATATAGTGAATTGGTTTATTTGGATGATGTCCTGTGATTTTACTTTTTATATCGAAAAGGTTTTTGCATTAAATTATGGTTTTTTTTTTTTTTGTTATACTTTTGATTGTTTAGTGTTATATAATCATATTTTGGTTGATTATTTGTTTTTACATATTTAATTAAAAAAGGGCCGAGTTTGATTTTGGTTTTGTTAGTTTTATTACTTTCTCCCCCACTAACTTCATCGCATGTAGCCTCTAATTTCGATGTCATTGTGTAGTTAATGGGTTTGAAGTACAATCAGAAATCACAAATTGGTTTCGATGATAATGGTATCGATATTTCATGAGTGAGCTAAATATTTTTTCTGATATGAGGCAAACACCTTGCAGGCTTTTCCAGCTGCTTGGTGACAATTCTATCGCCTTCTTCCATTACGTGTAGAAATAAGAGGACTGCGATGGCAATTCCCAAACGCGTTGTTGTATTGTCAAACCGCAAAAGATAAACTAAAACAACAGCAAAATCTTCTACTAAATCATTTCCTCCTCCTGATTTATGATTAATTGCTAAATTATTAATGTCTTGGGAACGACTTTTGTTTGTCTGACTTTGTAACCGAACTGTTCAACTGATCATTGACAGTGATGTCAACAATCTGCTAAATCTTGTTCATACGGGCAAAACAAAATAATTGTAATGTTGAATGGGAGAGTTATTGGGTAATTTATGAACATTTTGTATTCCTTTAAGGATTATATTTCTATTTGTCAAAAAGGATTATTTATTGTGAATTTTTATTTGTTTCGACAATGTCTTAAGATAGGGTTAGATTATTGGACCGAATGTTCCAATAATGAGTACACATTAAAACATAATTTTTTTTAAATTTGGCTTTACAATTTAACCATAAGAAGAATGAATTAATTTATGGATTCATTATTTCAAACAAATGAAAATGGAACATGAATGAGCGAGATTGATGATTGTGTCGTACTTATTTCCATATAATCTCTCTAATAATTAGAGAAAAAACATTAATAACCATTGCGACACTGTGGGATCCAGTAATAATTGTTACAGATTCCATAATGTTACCGAATCTCATATTAAACATTAATGTTATTTCTTTCGCCTTTGACTTAGCGCTTTCCCCTCCAATTTGCCCCATAATTAGGGCAACTCTTGGCACTTGAATTAATGTGACTTTTTAAGTTGGAAGATCCTTTCTTCAAAGCCCCTTTTTAAGATGGAAGATGCTTCTAACTCTCATATGTATCTTCTTTATATTACCGGTGTCACAGACTTTTTTTTTTTTTCAAATGAGTTTAAGGCTAGAATTACATGTCATAATCCAACACTATGCTATTCCCTTTTTTCTTTGTCAATGTTTATATACAAAGACAAATATAGGATTAATACTATACTATCAAATATAACTCTTGATAATTTTATAAATAATTGAATATTATAACTTAAAAACATATTGAATTCTTAACATTTTACATGAGAATTGATTATTGAATTCTTTAGAAAACCAACTTTATTAAATCTGTAAGAAGTAAAATAAAGTAAATGTTTTGTTTATTAATGCTGTTGAAAATCACATTGATGAGTACTACATTAAATTGTCGGCGTAATTTAGTGTAAGTAATTAAGAATATAGCATGCTGCTTAGAAGTTTATATCCACCTTTTATGTTACTGATACTTCTAAATAAATTTTAATAGAATTAAAGTATACATGTAAAATTTTTCATTTCTAAGCTTTTGTATCATCATTAATTCATTGGAAAAGAGAATGAGTTATATGTGTAACTATATTATTGAATACTAGAACCCTTCTACTATATATCTAGACGAATTCCATTGTCATGGAAAATGGGTGATCATGTTCTCCCCATTTTGGTAGGAAGTGGTCTTTATTCTATAACGATAGTAGACTAAAAATGTATGTTAAAGAGATTGTGAAAGAACAATTACAATTATTAAGAGTTATTATTTCTGCTCTCTGAACTAAAGGTCTTCTATCCACATTATGTCATATATTTGTCTATTGATAATGTCGTCAGCTATTACAAACAGTTCATATAATTATTTGTTATATAATAGTTGATCACCTCTTAAGTTTGACTAAAAGAGAGTTTGATCTCACAATTATTACCAAGATGAATATCATATTGTAAGATAAAAAATACTTATAGCATTGAATCAAGATACTCTAAAAAAACAATAGTTCCGACTATATACTGTCAAGATTTTAAATTAATAGTTGTTTTTAATTCAACATTAAAACTCATTTGATAAAATTTATAGGAAGAGCTAATATTCAACTGTGGTGCAAGTTACCTAATCTTGCACATGTTGGACCTTGGCTTGTGCCTTTAGCAAATTGCGTTAGACTATAAATGTCCATGGCGAGATTTGTGGGTAAAGAGACATTGATAGCCAAAGATATTGATAAGGATGCTATGTGTAGTGTAAAAGGGGGAAATTTTATAAAAGGTTTCAACCACACCAATCATTCATTTCTAACTTCCTTTGACTCTCTCTTCGTTTACTTTTTAATCTGTCTACTTTCTTCCAATTAATCACACCTTGTTCAATTCAATGCTTTATGGTGTAAATAGCAAATCATGTGGACCTATTATTTATACAAAAGGGAGGTCTGTATACCCAAAAGAAAACCAGAAAAAAAAAAAAAAAGGGTCTGTGTTACCTGTCATAATGATCCTTCACCTTTAATGTTGAATTCTGATCCAAATCAGAAAAAATTTAAAACAAATTTAGACATACAATTAACAATTTTATTAACTTCATGAATTACATGTCTTACAAACCTCACTTGCCAATTATTTATATAAGTATCTAAATAATAGGATGAAAATGATAGGTATATAATTGAACAAGAAATAGAATGGAATCAAGTGAAATATAAAAGGGGTGCAACATATATTGAGAGTGAATTTAAGTCAAATTGGCCCCAAACAATTATTAGTTTGAGCTTGGTTCAAATCTAAAAAATCTATCATTGAAAAGCTATTGAAAAAAATAATACAGGTTATCTAAAATTAAAAAAAAGAAAAAGAATTATCAAATCTATCATTATTGTTATAAAAACTCATTGAAAATTATGCATCTATCAACTATTTAATAAAATTAAGCTCACTTACCTAAAACTCGAGCTAAAGCTACCCAACTTTATTTTTTGGGCGAGTTCAAGATGAACATCTGACTGAAATATATCATTAAAAAGTAGGACAATGATGTGTAAACATATGCATGCTAGTGCCCACCACTTCTAAAATATTGGAATAATACTTTATAACAATTAATAAGAAGAATCTCCAACCTCCTTAAGTTAATTATTCAACCATAACATCTTCTTCTTCCTCACCTTCTCTTTATATATAAGAACTTTCTCTGTCTTTCATCCATCTTAACACAATGTACAAGCTTCAAGCTTTTTACTATTTTCTCTTGCTTCCTCTCTTTTCCGCTTCTTCTTTGGCCTTTTCATGGAGCCAAAACAAGAGATTGTTCAATCAGGCTAAGAATTATGAAGGTTCTTCTGACCTTGTCAATCTTGAATACCACATGGGACCTGTCCTTGCTTCTCCTATAAACCTGTATATAATCTGGTATGGCCATTGGAAACCAACCCACCAAGCCATTATCAGAGACTTTATCTATTCAATCTCTACCTCTTCAGTTTCTTATCCCTCTGTTGCTGATTGGTGGAAAACCGCCAGGCTCTACACTGACCAAACGGGCTCAAACATTACCCGAAATATTTTCCTCTCAGGGGAGTTTTATGATTGGAGATACTCCCATGGCGGTTATCTTAGTCGTTTAGATATGCAAAAGATTATCAAAAACGCTGTCACTTCACCTTCAACAGCATTACCTCTGAATCCCCACAATGGTCTCTACTTAATCCTCACCTCTTATGATGTTCAAGTTCAGGATTTTTGCAGAGCAGTCTGTGGCTTCCACTACTTCACATTTCCAACCATTGTTGGCGTCACCGTGCCCTACGCCTGGGTTGGTTACAGTGGGAGTCAGTGTCCAGGGATGTGTGCGTATCCGTTTGCATGGCCAAGCTACTCAGGGAAGCCACCACCAAGAACAAACGAAGACAGCAGCATGATGCATGCGCCGAATGGGGATGTGGGCACCGATGGGATGATTAGTGTGATTGCTCATGAGCTTGCAGAAGTGTCAAGCAACCCATTGGTGAATGCATGGTATGCAGGAGATGATCCGACAGCTCCAAATGAAATTGCAGATTTGTGTTTGGGTGTGTATGGTTCTGGTGCTGGAGGTGGGTATGTGGGTAAAGTTTACAAGGATTCATGGGGAAATGGTTTCAATGTAAATGGAGTGAACAGAAGGAAGTTCTTGGTTCAATGGATATGGAACCCCTTGAAAAGGAGATGTTATGGGCCTAATGCCATGGATTAGAAAGATAATAGACTTTGTTATTCTGCATAATTCTCCATTGACAATGGCCAGCAGTACGCAGCTTTAAAAAAAATTGCAATTGCCTCTATAAAACACCATGAGTAAATAAATTACAATTGCTTAACAAGAAAAACTGAAGCCAAATTATTCACACAAGCCTTCTCAGCAAGAAAAAAGCAAAATTGTTTGCCCAAATTTGGCACACAATTAATCTTCTGACATCAATGAAGAAACAACACATCTACTTTTTAATACAATCTCGTTTATTAACTATAAAACTGTACAACTGAATGCATGGACCTGCTTCTCATGTTTCCATAGATGATACTGAGACCTCCAATGCAGCTAAACCCAGTCTATCAAGAAGAAATGCTCTGAAAATGACATTGTTCATCCTATCTCAGACAGATTTCAGAAGAGATTGGAGAAATTAAGAAAACTCACATTGCATCTGAGCAATGGATACGGGAGTTATCAATGAGCCTGCTTACAAGGCTCTCTGACTCAGGAGTGATAGCTGAAGTCAAGCTGTTCCAAAAATGAAATGTCAAAGACTCGCTAAGAATCTTCTTTAGCAGATCATCTTGTTCAGCTCTTTCACTCTCTGTTGCCGGAGTGGTGAAGTATCTGTCCAGAGCACAGATGAAATTGTGTCAAAAATGGGGAAGCATGCAAGTGTTACTTGAATCAAAAGAAAGCAGGTATTGATTTGAGACTTAAAGGGATGCAGCAGTGAAGAAAAAATTTGAGTACAACAGAAACCATATACATAAAGTACATGCAGAACCACATTTCACAAAGTTTTTATTTGAAATTTTCAACATCAGTCATAGACAATTTGTCTTATAATTTATTCTCCATGCTCAATAAACTGAATTTTGAATCTGTGTTTATACAGGTTATAAGCAAGAGATAATAAAGAACTACATCACCTTGTGATATTCCATGAATTGACAGGGAAGAAAATGTAAGAGGGTTGTACTTTCAGTTCCAATCTTTTGAAGGATATATTATCTTTACCCCAAAACTTTCTTGCAACTCTAGTCAAAAGATCAGCTCCATTCCACCTTAAATGGTTATCATCGTATGTCATATAAAACTCATTCAAGCACTCCAATAGGAAGGGACTGAATACAAAAACAGAAGCAAATCTAAATATAGGTAGTGCAGCAAATGCAAAGAAAGATAAGGTTTTTATATGTAATTTCTCCTCAAGCAAGTTTAGACAGAACTAATACATTATACATCCCAACCATATGCCCAGGCACACAAGCAAATACGTAAAAGATTTCCAACACAATTTTCTCAGTTCAGAGAATTCCCATAATACTGATTATATAGAAGGCAGCAATAGATCCCATGTTCACAGAAGTCTATGTAAAAAGAATTCGTAACACATAATAAAAGTTCATAATAGCTATATAAAAAGAGACCAAACATTTTTCATTCAAGCAGTGAAATGAGTACCTGTGCTTCCTAAATGCCATCACCGCACCATTCAAAGGACTTTGGGCAAGTTGATCCTCCAGACCAACAGAGTTGTTAAGTTGAGACAATTTGTTCAGAACTATAATATCAGAATCAATGTAGATACCACCATATCTGCAAATTCCCACATACTACTTTGAACTCAGGGCATATTGATATTTAGAAGAAACGAACCAAATATTTCAGTAAATGACCAAAGGTAACATCAAAATTTCAAAACATGAACTAATAATCCATCAAAGATGCATCTGTAATTAAGAAAGCTTACTTGTAAAGAGCAGCAAGTCGAACAAGCTCACTATAGTGAGTACTGTAAAACTTTGTCTTTCTCCATTCAAACCAGACAGAAGCAAATATATGGGCAGGTGTATCCTTAAGTAACTCATCAAGATTTGGCATGACTACAGCAACTTTGTAACTGAAGAAAAAGTTCTTCAATCAACAACATATTACAAAGCAACAAATAAATATAATAATACAATGCACATTTTGAATTCTTACCTGTCCCTCACAAAGCTGTCTTTGAAAAAGTCAAGCTCAATTGTCTCAGAAAACACCACAACACATGCATCTCGATGATGGAAAAGCAAACTCTCAAGCCCTCTTTGGTGCCTGACACCATACATTAAAGGAGGTGAGTTCCACACCATAAAAACCCTCATATCACACTTCCCATTCCTAAAGAATGCATCCATAAAGCCTGAAAAGGACAGCTTAGGATGCAAACCAGGATAGCAACCCCATCTCATTCCATCAGCATATGCATGACTTGAGACCTCATCCTTCCTCTTATAACCTTCAGAACTGCTCCCTATCTTATCATTCTTATTACTCTCAGTTTTCAATTCCTCATAAGACTCATTTACCTTATTGCCATTACTCGCATTCACTAAATTCACATTTGCAATAAAGCTTAAATTCTCCTTTCCATCACCATCCACTCCCCTGCTCTGAGTTTGATAACTTGCATTATCCTCCAAAGTCCTTCGTTTCGCCCTCGTAATCTCACTCTTCCTACCTTGCCCAATGAGCCTCTTCCCCATAAATGGTACGCGCTTAAATTCATATAAAATCGCCTTCATTATAACTTTATCACCTCTAAGTAATCCACTAACACCACCAACCCCATCCGGATCCTGCAACAATGGATTATTCATGGCATTCAAAAACTCCATATGTGACTTAAACATTTTATCCCTCCTTAAAAATTCAATCTTCATATCAAACCACTCCCCCCATTTCTCTCTCAAAGGTGAAACCCTCCTCCCTACCTTCAACATTAAGGCATCTTCAATTCCAGTCACTTCAATCAACTTCCTCCTCACCTCATCATTCACCGGTACATCATCAGACCCAAACACAACCTTAAAACTATCCTCTAAACTCGACTCTACACTAAAGTCAATAAAACTATTAAAACTTACGTGATCAAAATCCCACTCATTAATTGATATTTTATTAAACGCACGCTTGATTGAACCAGTCACGTGATCGAAGTAATAGCCAGACGAAGAAATCTTACGCTGGTCCTGGTCGTGAACTTGACCTTGAATTTCGGCATCTACGACCTCGTTTTCTTGTCCTTCATCGACGTTGTCAAGTTCGTCGATCTTGTCCTCGGTGGAGGAACTAGGGCTGTCGGAACTGGCGACTTCATCGTTTCGCAGAGGCTTGGGACGGTCGAGAAGGTGTTGCGGTTGAGAAAGGCGCGTGTGGAGGAAAGAGACTGAGAGGAGGAGCAGGAGTACGATGATAATGGCGCACAAGTATGCGCTGCAACGGGGCGGCCGACGATATCTGAAAGCTGGAAGCATTTCCGCAGTTAAAGATGATTGATGGTGTGATTTTGCTGAGAGAGAAGATGAGGTGACATTTGGAGCTCGTCCTCTTCAGCTACAAAAATTTAACCAAGTGAAAGGCTTCCATTTCTGGCGGGGAACAACTCATGCTGAATTTTGTGGGCTGGAGATCCGAATCAAAGCCAGCCCAATAAAAGCTTCTTCTTCAACTAGAAAGTTAGAGTTTCTTCTTAAAATTTTCTCGAGAAAATCCTCTCACTGCTTTCAGGTTTAAAGAACCTCACTCACAACTCTCACATTTCATTTAATTCAATTGTATTTTTAGGACTTCATACATGTTTTGGCTTCATACATTTCTTCAATCATTGTTAACTTGAGACCTTTAACGAAAATAAACTTCAATTTGTTTGACAACGTCAAATATTTCAACTGGGAAATTGAACAAAGAAAGCCTAAGTTTTAGGAAACAATTTGTTCTATGCAATTCATGACACAGCCTTTGTTTTCAATGTATTCATTTGCAACGAGCAGAGAAATATCTGTTATTGATGATGAGAGTTACACTTGTTTAGCTGTAAATGAAACGGTAGAAGAGCATTTAAAAGACACTGTATTACAATCCAGCTACCTAATTTGCAATAATTTTAATGTATCTACTGTTCTTGCTTTGCAGTGCTTATTGTCTCTTCATTATGAACCAAATGAGGTATACAGTTTCTTGGTCTTCCTCTTTAGTGCATTCCATGCTTGTAGAATACATCTCATCTCCACCATGAACATTCTCTTTCAGGTAATAATGCTGTTCTCTGTATCTATCATTGAACAGATAAATAATTTGATAAATGAACTACGGTTGTTCTAATTTCAGAAAAGGAGAATATTGGCTGACGCTTTGGGAAATTTCTGCTTGTCCTCAACTACTCTATGTCGGAGAGTTCATCTTCTTTAGGATTCTTCAGTCTGCCAAGATAGATGTTGAACCCTAAACCCTTGCTGGCTTCTTTAATGTTTTTCACTTGGTGAAGACTATTTCTTTATCAGTCAAGAGGAAGCACGTTCCCAGATAATGGAATTTCTTCATCATATCCTTTGCAAGCTGTGGAACCTAAAATGTCTACCTTTTTTTCTGTACTCGTTAAAGTCAATGGAAATGCCAACCCACAAGAACGTATAACTCGTTGATCTGCATGGATTTAGCATATCCAGAGAGTATTCATAACAGAAATTCAGTGTTTTCCAATAATAATAATCTCTCTGCCCTCACCAGTAATCCCCACAAGAACATGAACCACCAGTAAAGTGGTGAAAGCGATTATTGTCCCTTAAGATTATCAACCTTCCCACAATCTTGGATATGTGCTTAATGGCATTGTGACAATCTTCACATACACGCAGATTTTTTATCACGCGTATTGGTCTCCCAGGTGGCACAGACAGAATCCCATATGCTACAGCTAATTTTTCGCTATGATACCTGAGCATATACTCCTTTTCTTCCTCACCAACATCATGTAATACCAATTTTGTGGAGTAAACATACCCATCAAGCTTCATTTTAAGTTCCAACTCTTCCAAGTAAGCGTATATTCTATCCCTATCTGGGTGCAAAGTATCACCAACTGAAAATGTATGAATCCTGTTTTGCACTTCAAGCCAGCTATAGCCAGTGACTTTCTTCACACCTCTATCTCTCATTTTCAATCTCATCTTACTAACATCGCCCCATCTACCTGAAGCAGCATATAGGTTTGATAGAAGAACATACATCCCTGAGTTTTCAGGCTCCATTTCAAAAATCACCTCTGCAGCTTTTTCACCTAATTCAGTGTTGCCATGTACTCTGCATGCACCGAGCAAAGCACCCCATGTTGCTGCATCAGGTTCAAAAGGCATTTTTCTCATTAAGTTCTGTGCCTCATCTAGGCGTCCAGCTCGACCGAGAAGATCAACCATACAAGTATAATGTTTTGAATTAGCTATTATTCCATAATCTCGATTCATGGAATAAAAATATTCTGTGCCCCTATCTACCAAGCCAGTGTGACTGCAAGCGGAAAGTACCCCAACCTGCAACACAAATGAAAAAACCAAATCAAGGGACCATTTCATGTAGAAAAGATCCATGTATAGAAAGATTAATATCATTGGAAGACAGTAAGAAGAATCTTCACTGAGTCAGAGGTACAATCAAGCAGTTAAAATGCTATAGTTACCATTCACATTAGCTGTAATGTTATTATTAGGAAAAAATAACAGGCCCAAAGTTTACAACAGAAGGCGTCAATATTATTATGAAGCATAATACATATATATTTACCATAGTGACGTCGTCTGGTTTGATACCCCTTGTCTTCATTGACTCAAACAGGACTAGAGCATCTTTTCCCTTTCCATGTCTAGCATAACCAGCAATCATTGTATTCCATGAGACAACATCCTTATCTGATATTTCTTCAAATGCATGATATGCTTCTTCTACACTTCCACACTTGCAATACATTACAAGGAGTGCATTCCCAACATAGCAACCAGCCTCAAATCCAACCTTAACCAGCTGACCATGCAACTGCTTTCCCAATTCCAGAGAAGCAATATTGGAACAGGTGCTCAAAGCACTAGTAAATGGAGACCTGTTCAATCTTTCACCATCCCTTTTCATTGCTACAAAAAGGCGCAAAGCCTCTTCACTATAGCCACTCTGAGCATAACCAGCAATCATAGCAGCCCATGAGATGGAATCTCGCCGAGGCATCCTATCAAACAAACTCCTAGCTTGAGTTATCTCACCACTTTGAGCATAACCAGTGATCATTGTATTCCAAGATGTAACATTTTTGTCAGGCATTGCCTCAAACATTTCCCTTGCCATAACCATTCTATTACTTTGCACATATCCAGCAATCATTGCATTCCACGTAACCACATTATTTTCAGGCATAGAATCAAAAACTCTCCTTGCCTCATCAACCATACCATTTTGCACATACCCTGATAGCATAGCCGTCCAAGTAAACACATCCTTCACTGGAGCCTCCTCAAACAATCTTTGTGCTTCTTCCAGCTCATTATTCTGAGCATAACCCGTAATCATAATATTCCATGAAACTTCATCTCTCTCCGGCATCCTATCAAAAAGCAACCTCGCTTCAACCAACTTCTTTTTCTTCATAAAACCTCCCATCAAACAATTCCAAGAAACCGCCTCCCAATCCACCTTCGACTCAAACAACAAACAAGCCTCCTCAATTCTCCCATTTTGTACATATGCAGCAAGCAACGCATTCCACGAAACCTCATTCTTCTCCGGCATCCAATCAAAAATCCGTCTTGCCTCATCAATATACCCATTCTGAGCATACCCCGACAACATAGAATTCCAGGAGACAACATCTCTTTTGGGCATTCTCTCAAACAAATCCCGTGCAGCACAAAGATTCTTATATCTCACACACCCACTAATCATCACATTCCAAGAAACCAAGTCTCTTTCAGGCATTTTCTCAAACAACTCTCTTGCAAGATCAAATCTATCATTTGACATATACCCACATATCATAGCATTATATGAAACTGAACTTCGACGCGGCATGGAGTTAAACACTCCAAGAGCCGATTCGCATCGGCCGGCACGCATGTGGTTAGTTATGGCCATGTTCCATTGCTTAATATCTGTGTCTCCAACAGGTTTTGGTTTGTTCTTGTTCTTGTTCTTTTGAGTCAAAAACTTCTTCGATGGGTATGGGTTTGTATTTATTGATGATTTTCGCTCATTGATGGCTTGAGCTTGGGGTGGGTTTGTATTTGTTGATGATTTTAACTCATTGATGGGTTTTGTTTGGCGTTGGAGTAGGCTATTGCCTCGTAACTGTCTCAAAAGGGTACTCCCAGGCATGGCCTCGCGCGTTTGAATCAGTACTTTAAAATTTATGCACAATGATAAAAATGTATTAGGAAGTGAAATGACTTGCGAGTGTAGAAAGAGAAGGAAGAATTAATCATAATTAGAGCGCGACGAGGCTTCTTAAATTTGTCAAATAGAGGATTCCTTGCTGAAGCATTTCTAGTATCTGCTTCGGTTTCAACATGGAATGTAACTGAAGAGGAGAATGGAGACAACCGACAAGTTATGCAGACAAAATGAACTCAGTCATATAGCCAGTTTTCACAGTTTTATAAATTAATTCTGATGCGATTCCGTCGTTTCTCGTGATCTGATACATGAGAGAAGGTTGTTAAATTTGTTCCACGTCTACTGAGAAAGATATGTTAAGAGTGTATGGGTGGGACGAGAGTGGCTTATAGCACCTAACAAACTTAAAATATAACTACCTTTAATTGCCGCAAAATTTGGAATCGTGCTTACCTTGAGAATTCTTTTCAGGGGTGTTAAATGTTAATATTAAGCGACTCAACCCAATTCCACTGTTCATAAACGACCTTGAACCGGAAAAAGGGATCTTCCATATACTAATAAAGATAAGTACATATTTTATTCAGCTTGGAGGGACACCCACTTATTTACTATTACAATATACCAACAATTGAATGAACTAAGCGGTGCCAGCCCTCCTGAACACAACAGGAACTGTAGGGCCATCCAGGGCCAGCAATCTCTTTTCATTCTCAATCAAAATTCCAGCAATTCCACACCTCGGCCTGCAATTTGGACAAGCCTCAGAAGGGCACCAAGCCAAGTTATATTCAGTTCCATTCCTGTCAATTCTGAAGAATCCCGCTTCTCCTCCGGTAACAATCAGTCTCCTCCCCGTCTCAGGATCTTCCTCGCCTACCCTCCAAGCTGTGGACTGTGCACAAATGGTGGATGCCAGGAACGCCACCGTGAAGTCGTGAGACTCCCTGATGAGAGTCTCTTCAGCCTGGAATGGTGTGAAGACTAAAGGCAAACCTTGTGTCACAGAACTGTCTTCTTGCCCAACGTACAAGGGACAGGAGTTGTTGCGATTGATTAATGTTAAACCGCTGGCGTTGTTTTCAGGAAGTATTAAGTACTCCAAATCTCTCTGGAGGGGCTGTCCATTAACATCAAGCACAGGAGGACTCGTGTCATTGTCAGATGGCTGAGCCATTGTTGATGTTATGGCTAAAACCAAAACCAGGCAAAACAAGCTCAATCTCGACATGGTTGATTTCTAATGTTTCTCTTTGAAAAAAAGAATAGGCTGTAGATGGATTGTTCTGGCCATGTGAGCTGCTATTTATAAGAGATTTCAGAGAATGTGAACATGCAAGATATTGATAAGCAGGCGAAATTGTTGAAGCTAAAAGTCTGAGTATCTGATCCATTAAAGCATTACTTGTACCGTAAGAGTGTAATTAATGGGTTAAAGGTCGTATCTGTACAGCGCTGGAGAGGATAATGTTCTTGAGAGTAACAGCATGAGCTCGTGTACTTTTCATTCATGGATTTGCAGTCAACAATATTGGGAGAGAGAACAATCTGTTCAAAGATTGGCCATATATATCAGCTTAGACATTTTTTTCTGAAATATATTGTCAAAATTTTGAATAGTTTAGCACTTAACCCTGTTGTCAAAACTTGAACCAAATCAGCATGAACGAATTCGCAAGTTCCATTTCCTCCTCCTTCGCCTCTTGTGTCCTTTGGATTTAGCTAGCCTAGCTCCTACCAAACGACTTCTACGAAAGAAGGTAATTACGGCTGGATTTGATATGACTTATTCAATCTGGAATTTAAGTTTAGATAAAATAAGTTGAATTTAAATTAAGCATTGAACATGTTTTTATAAAACAAATCGAATTTGAATTGATTTAAATGTTTGAATTTAAATTAGTTTGAACCAGATTTAAAATAAATTTATTTTTTAACCGAATTCAAATTTCAATTTGTCAAGGTTGAATTATCTCTTTTGAATTTGGCTAAACTCAGAATGAAACTTTATTCAATTTCAGTTCGAAAGGTACCTCTCTAGTTAATAGCCTATGCAAAGTCAATTGGGCCATACCTTGTCAGCCCCAACAATTAATTTTATGGACCTAAGTTGTCTAGGCCTCGACCAAGTTATCAGTTTGCCCAAAAAATGGTTTCAATTTTTGTGTCAAAATGAAATGAGTCTACTCATACTAATTGTCATGCTCCACCAATTTGTGTCCGCTCCTGAGTAAAGATGACAATTTGGGTTTGACTTTAGAGACTCCGACCCTCCCCGACCCTAATGGGGAGGGGATTCTCTGATAAAAACCAGAAAAGGGACGGGGACGAGGATGAAAAAAATCTCCACAATCGGGGATGGGGATACATGTGTCCCCTCCCCACCCCTATCCCCGTCCATTTATATTAATATATTTATTTAAAATACTAATATATTTTTATAGTTTTAAATTATTTATGTTTTTCAAATTTATTTAGGTTTTTGTTGTGCATATTAAAAGAGTTAATATATTATATTTATGATATTTGAAATAGTAGATTAATTTTAATTTTGCTTAATTTTGTTATTTAATATATTTATAGTGTATTTACAAGGTAAAAAGAATATATTTTTTTTACAGATACGGGGAGGAGATTTTTCTCCGCGAGGATGGGGAAGGGATTTTTCTTTGCAAGGAGGGGACGGGCAACCATTTTCATCTCTGTAGTAGGGACAGGTCAGAGACGGGGATTGATATCTCCTACAAGGACGGGGACGAGGACGGGGACGGGGATGGGGATTGAGATCCCCTCCCCGCCCCTCCCCGTTGCCATCCCTACTCCTGAGGGTTATTCTTAACATATAGCACACGCTCTCGAGTCCTTGGACAGAGTCCATTTTGTGGTGGCAATTGTCAACCCACATAGTGTAACAATGTAACAACCCATAAAAAAGTGTAATTTAGTAGCCCAGGATTTCCAGAGCTACAAATTTTCAAGAAACTTTTCAAGATTTTGGAGAAACCTAGAAGATATTTCTATTTTGAAGAATTATTTTAGTGTAATTATATAGACTCTTCTAGAGCCATTTGAACTTATATAATGTTAGTAGGTTATATTTAGTTTGGAGAAATTTTGGAAGAAAAATTTGAGAAGCTATGAATATATATATGATCTAATAATGACTCAACATTGGACATGATCTTACAAAACGTATATGCTTTTGACTCTCAAAAGTTATGTTGTTTCAATTTAAGCTAAAAATTGTGATTATTCAAAATTGGACATACCTAATCGAAAAATTATGTCTTTTTAATACATAACTTTTAAGAATAAAAGTCATGACTTTTGATGTCAATATACATGTTGTTTCATGTTTATAAATTAAGACTTTAATCAGATTTTTTAATTTATTTCAATTTCTTCATACAATCCTACTTTTTCTTTAGTTCAACATCATCACATCAATATTATTCATTTTTGGGTTTTTGGGAGAGTATTTACTAGTGTTGGTTATTACTCTAAAAGTTTTGTTGTATCTTGGAGATGATTTGTCATCTCTCTACAATACAATATAATTAGTAAGGACAAATATCACCTTAAAGAAAGCGATCTACACACCTCAAAGTCTTCCAACATTTCTTTATTCAAGCACCTTTCTCTAACAATTTTAAGGTGATATTTTTCTTCGATGGTCTCTACAAAATCAGATTTTGCTTGTAACAAATTCTTTAATTCAGAAGTCTACAAGTTAGAGCGTTTTGATGGTACAAACTTCACTCACTGGAAAAATAAAATTATCTTTCTCCTCACTGAATTAAGTGTCTATTATATGTTGGACTCGAATTTGACATATTTGCCTCAACCAAGTGATGAAGATAATGATGAGACTTGCAAACAAAGAGACAAAGATGAGGTTCGTTACAAAGTGTACATCTTAAACTCTCTCTTGAATCATTATATGATCTCTATAGGCTAATTCAATTTTCAAAGGAAATTTGAAGTGCACTTGAGGCGAAACATACTTTTGAAAAATAAGGTATAGACAGATTTACTTGCATGAAATATCTTGAATTTCAAATGGTTGACAATAAATCTGTCATGAATCAAGTAGATGAATTACAACTCTTGGTTTCAAAATTAAAAGATTTAAAAATAGAAGTTTTTGAACTATTGCAAGTTGTTGTTGTGATTGCAAAATTATCACCAACTTGAAATAGTTATAGAAAGAAATTATTGCATAGTACTGAGGAATTATCTCTAGATCAATTTCTAAAACATATTAGAATTGAAGAAGAGTCAAGAAACCGTGATAGAAACTTTGCTACAGAGTTTGGTTCTAATGTACATTATATTGATTCTAGAGTAAATGACAACACCAAGAAAAATATTAGTGGAAAAAGTAATCGCAAGAGAAAACTTGACTTTACCAATAATTTTTCCAACAACAAAAAGAAAAGTTGTTATTTCTGTGATAAACCAAGGTAAGGAAATACTACTAATAACAAAACCAATATGGTTGAAAAAGAATCATATGAAATTGTGGCCATGGTTGCTGAATTACACAACTTAACTTTACATCTCATAAGAAATTGATTCTCACAAATGAATTAAATGTACCTGATATTAAAAAGAATATAATTTATGTTAGTTTACTTTGTAAGAAGGGCATAAAAGCAGTTCTTGAGGCAAGAAAAAGTTGTACTATCCAAGAATGGTATATTTGTTGGAAAAGGTTATTTATGTGACAATATGTTTAAACTCAATATTATCAATATAATAATAAAACTTTTTTTTTTTTGCTTATATCATTGATTTTTCTATATCCTTGTGGCATGCTAGATTTGTAAATGTGAATTATAGATACTTAGAAGTTATGTTAAAACATTACCTAATTTCTTGTACATTCAAATATATATGAATTAAATAGTGTGTTAACTAGAAGAGGGAATAGATATTTCATAACTTTTATAGATGATGCATTTAGATATACACAAGTTTACTTAATGAAAACAAAAAATCAAGCCTTTGAGATGTTTCAGAAATATAAAACTTTAGTAGAAAATCAAAAAGAAAATAAAAGTAAAATTTTAAAAAGTGATAGAGAGGGTGAATACTTTCCTAATTAGTTCAATTGGTTTTGTGAATAACATGGCATGATACATCAAAGCAATGCAATATATACCCCACAACAAAACAATTTGGCAGAAAGGAAAAATCGTACATTAGTAGATATGGTTAATGTCATGCTACTTAATGCAAAGCTGCCAATGAATTTATAGGGTGAAGCTTTGCTTACTGCTTGTCATTTGCATTATAGAATACCCTCAAAGAAACCAAAAACTTCTCCATGTGAAGTATGGAAAGGTAGAGCTCATAGTTTAAATTATTTAAAGGTATGGGGATGTGTTGCTTAATATAGAGTACCAGACTCTACGAGAACTAAATTGGGAACAAGAGCTATTAAAAGTGTGTTTGTTGGATATGCTAAAAATTCAAAAACATATAGATTGTTGGATTTAGAATCCAATGTTATTGTAGAATCAAGGGACGTGGAATTCATTGAAAATACTTTTCTTAATGATTTCATAGTATATTTAAAAAATGATTCTACACAACAAGAAATAACACAAAACAACAATTCAATGTTATTGTAGAAGTTGTGTACTTAATAAAATACCTATCCTATTAACTTTAGAAGAATATCTGAAAACTTATAATTAAGCTATAACTTCAAGAGATTCTGCCTTTTGGAAAGAAGCTATATATGATGAAATGGATTCTTTGCTAGCTAATGGTACTTGGGTGTTGGTAGACTTACCTCTTGGTTCTAAACCTATAAATTGTAAATGGTTTTTTAGGATAAAATACAACACGGATGGTTTAATACAAACTTTTAAAGCTAGGTTAGTAGTTAAAGGATTCAAACAAAAAGAAGGCATTGATTATTTTAATACTTATACACCAATGACAAGGTTAATATCTATTACAGTAGTGTTTGCTTTAGTTTCGATTTATAATTTGTACATTTATCAAATGGATGTTAAAACGACCTTTTTAAATAGTGACATAGATGAAAAAGTTTATATAGAACAACTAGAAGGTTTTGTGTTGTCTGCAATAAAACAAAAGTTTGTAAATTAATTAAATCTTTCTATGACTTAAAGCAAACTCTTAAACAATGACATGAGAAATTTGATAATGTGATCTTATCACATGGTTTTTGGCATAATAATGCAAATAAATGCATACACTCGAAACTCACTAAAGAATACGGTGTCATAATATGCTTTTATGTGATAATAGAAACTAATTTACAAAAGATAAATGATACTAGAAAATATCTCAACTCACAATTTAAAATAAAAGATTTCGATGAGGTAGATACAATCTTAGGTATTAAAGTTAAAAAACATAGTGAGGGTTATGTTTTGTGTCAATCTCATTATATTAAAAAAATAATTACAAAGTTCAATCATTTAGGTTTTAAAAAAGTTAACACTCTACTAGATGTATCTTGCAAATTGACTGAAAAATCCTAAAAGGTCTATTAGTTAACTAGAATATGTCAATGTCATTGGAAGTTAAATGTATGTCATGCATTGCACTAGACCAGATATTGCTTTTGTAGTTTGTAAACTTTCAAGATATACATGTAATCCTAGCAAAAACATTGGAAAGTTATTGGTAAGATATTCAGTTATCTTAAACATACTAAAACATATGGTTTGTTTTTAATGGTTTTCCAACAGTGTTAGAAGGGCACATTGATGCAAGTTAGATTACAAGTATAGGTGACAATAAGTCAACGTCTGGTTGGATATTCACCCTAGGTGGGGAAGCTATTTCTTGGGCTTCTAAAAAACAAACGGTTATTACTCATTCTACAATAGAATATGAGTTCATAGCTTTAACAACTACGGGAAAAAAGGCTGAGTGGTTAAGAAATTTATTAATGGATATAGAGTTGTGGCCATAACCAATGCCAACTGTCTTTTTGGGCTATGATAGTCAAACAACTATGTCTAGGGCATTTGGGAAAATTTATAATGGAAAATCTAAACATATTGCTTTGAAACATGAGTACATAAGACAATTGATTTCAGATGGTGTTATTATAGTTGTTCATCTAAAGTCTAGCAATAATTTGGCTACCCATTGTCAAAAGCACTCGCAAGGGACACAGTTAAAAATAAAGCCATACAAATATGTTTAAAATTATTTTAGATAAATTGTTGCCAATAATGGGAACCCAACTTTTCTATGTTAAGAAAAAAAGTTTAATAGGTAATAACAAGTTATTGATTTGCAATTGGTACAAGTACTTGGACCAATAAAGAGCTTCATCTAAGTGAACATAAAAAGTGGTGCCACTCTTAGCAAAAGTGAGAATAACTTTTGTAAATATTCATGAGTACAAGATTGTAGCACAAGGCCATATAACGATGCTAAATTATTGATAACACATTATGAATAAAAAAGAGGTTCATGTGTGTAATATATTTGGTTTTGATACTATAAAATCTTAGTTTAAAGTAAATATTAAGTTGTTATAGATTTTGTCAAAATCTTGAAATATACTAATAGAAAGTTTAACTGTAAAAATAATTTTTTTGTACATAAATCAATGTGTTGATGTTGTTTAACAAATACAACTTAAGTAGGGGATTGTTAGTAGGTTGTATTTAATTTAGAGAAATTTTGGAAGGAAAATTTAAGAAACCATAAATATATATATGATCTAGTAATGACTCTTGATACTAGATATAATCCTACAAAAACAGACATGACTTTTGTTCTCAAAAGTTACGTTGTTTCAACTTAAACTAAAAGTTATGATAATTCAAGATTAGATATGTCTAATCAAAAAGCTATATCTTTGTAAAACATAACTTTTGGGAATAAAAATCATAAGTTTTGGTGTTAATAGACACATTGTTTATAAATTGAGGCTTGAATCAAATTTTTTAATTCATTTCAATTTTTCTATACAATCCTACTTTCTCTTTAGTTCAACATCATCACATCAATATTATTTATTTTTATGTTTTTAAAAAATTAGTTAATAGTATTGACTATTATTCTAAGGACTTTGTTGTATCCTAAAGGTGATTTGTCATAACCCTACAACACCATATAATTAGTGAGTGCAAATATCACTTTAAAATAAATTATCTACACGTCTCAAAGTCTTCTAACGTTTCTTTGTTCAAACACCTTTTTCTAACATATAAAACAGTAATTACAGAACAAAAGATCTCTTATGAAAAAGCTACTTTATTGTCCAACACTCTTTAATTTTGTGTTTTGTGTCCTTTTGATGCACATTTTCCCCTTTTATTTTACAGTCATTCTTTAACATTTTCACTAGCTTTCCTGGGATAAGAGGTTGACTTAGCTTGAATTCCAGTTAAAAGCCGCTCAGGTGCGCTCAGGTGCAAGCAGCCTGTGACGTAATTATGCTTCATTCACCATATCAAGATATCAGTTAAGATTAGCCCCAAATCAGCATCAAAGAATTAGCACACTCATTTAATTTTTACTGTGAATTTGAGCCAAGCCTGAAAAAGAACCAGCTTACACTTAACTCAAATAATTCAAGTTTAAATTGATTCGAATGATAAATGGTAATACCAAAAAAGGAAACAAGTCATTGAACAAGGAGTAGAGAATTAAATCACCAAGGAAGAATAAAGATTGTTGAAGAAAAAACCAAAAAAAAAAAATTACCAACGAAGAACTCTAGTAAAACCAGTGAACCCTTGAACTCGAGGTAAGCTACCTTGTTAAAACTTCAACTCATCAAGTTCAACTTATTCAAACCAAACATCAATTTGAGTTTGAGCTGGTTTAACTCAAATCTTCCACTGGTGTTTTCATTTCTTATTGATGACAGTTACCACAGATGGAACAAGTCCATTTCCCAAACCATTAGAGAATTTTATCAAAAGCTTTATCAATTTCAAATTTGCTGCAAGTGGCCAAATCGTTTGCCAACCTCAATTCATTGTCCATAGTCTAAAGAAAAAACTATTTGAACAAATTCCACCCCATCCAAAAGTAACACAGGCATGGAAATACATAGTTGGATGAAAAACATACAGATAAAAATGTATTTTCAGTTTTCCAGAAGCAAGATATCTCTATGCACGACATAACCAGGATTGTCCAATTAGTGCTTGGAGTCCTCTTCTTCACAGAACTTGGAGTACTGATCCGCATCCATCAAGGTCTTCAATTCACCAGCATCATCCATCTCCACCTTTATAATCCATCCATTTTCATATGGGCTTGAGTTAACCTAAATCGAACACAAGTCCTTAAATATTCAACATCTAAGAAACAATTTATTTCCAGTGCGTGTCATAATCCTGAAGCCCAGCCAAACTAATGTTAATATTACGAGTTAGGGCCAAAATTCAAGTACCATATTTGTTATTGTGCTTAACTAATTCCTAGCATTTATGCAAATAATAAAATTTTGTGCACTAACAATTGATACTTCTTTGTGTAATAACGATGACGTGTTATAATATGATTAAATTATTTTAAATTAAGAATAAAATAAGACTCAATTACATAGTGACACATCACCATTAGCACACAAATTAGTAGTCATTGTTGATATACAAAGTTTTGCTCGCAAACAATAAACATACCTAGATCACAAATTTCTTTTACATCTAATTTCATGTTCTGTCAAACATTGGACAAAAAAAAAAAAAACAATTTACAATAACATAAAATTGGGACGTGTCATATCTGGTAAGATCCACAAGAGAATGATAAGTATATCCCATCCAAAAACAAAAGTAAACAATTTGTATGACTGGTGCCACATCTAGGGTTGGACTTGAATCGAGTCCGTTCGAGCTCGAGCTCGACTGGAACGAGCCCCGAAACGAGCCAACTTTATGCAAGCTAGGTCAAGCTCGAGATGCTCGTCAAATTTTTCAATTAAAAAATTTGATACAAAACAACGTCGTTTTAACCAATATGTATTAAAACGACATCATTTTAATAACGAAAAACGAGCCGAACCGAGTTCGAGCTTAACTTCCACATCCTTGATGAGCTCGAACTCGAGCTCAGCGATATGTAAACTGAACCAAGCTCGGCTCAGCTTGAATCCAGCCCTTGCCATATCAGTAAGTTTATAAGTATCTCAATTTACCATACGAATACTTAATCAACACATACTTTTATCTTTGACAAAGAAAAAAAATGCTACCTTAAGACTCAATAGTCAATATTCCAAAACCTTAAATTAGCGGACAAACACCATGATGAATGACAAAACACAAATAAATCTGTGCAAAAGGCACACAACTCAAATTAATTCTACCAAATCCCAAAAAAAAAGGCTGAAGACTTGCTACTAATTGTGAGAGAGTAATATATCACTTTATAAGTAAACTCACCAGACCAGGGGAGCTGTTCAGCTCTTCATTCACTTCGACTACTTTACCAGAAACAGGAGAGTTAACATCACTAGTAGCCTTGACACTTTCAACCGCACCAAAACTGCCACCTTGTGATACACTGACCCCTACTTCTGGCAATTCAACATACACAACATCGCCTAAATGGTCTTGAGCATGATCTGTTATACCAATTGTGGCAGAATTACCATCAACCTTTAACCATTCATGAGAATCAGCATATTTTAGATCCTTTAAAACTGCAAGAAAATGGGAAAAGTGTCAGCATAGTTAGATCCTTCATAACTGCAGGAAAATTTCAGAAGTATAGGTTGAAGCAAAAGCAAGCCCAAGCTGCAACAAAGCAATACATCCAACAGATTACAGGTCTCCTGAATTGCACTAGAAATTAATATCAATAGAATAGTGTATCTTCTTTACTAAAGCAAACATATTTTATCAGAACAAAAATAGATATGGGCCAAAATAACATCACCCAAGAGAGGGGGGATACACAAAGCATTCTGAAGCAGAGAACAAAGAGAAAATAGCAATAATTTTTCATTAGAAAACATAGCTTTCTCATTTTTGTTTGTTAAGCATGGTAAAGTATTCAAAACTCCACTCCAGCCAAAAATAACTTTTAAAAAATATTTTTGGTTATCTACCAACATGCCATGGCAAGATTACCACCACCAAGCCAAGACATTGCATATCAACATCTCATGCCATTTCAACAGCACCAATACCACAATGCCTTCAAATTCTAGCCACCGCCATCCTCTCCACCAAAAGCAGACTAGTCGACCACCATTACCACCAGTCATTGCAATTTAGGTACCTACCAAACATTTCAACAACCGAAAAAGTAACTCCAAAAAGAAAGACTGTACCACCATACCGCCAATCATTTCCATTTAGCTGGAGACTAAACATTTTAACAACAAAAAACAATAAATCCTAGAAGAAAAACACAACCACCACACCACCAACCAGTGCCATTTAGCTGGCCACCAAACCTGTTAACAAACCAAAAAAAAAGAAAAAAGACTCCTTTCCTTTCATCAGGTACAAAAGATACAAACAGAAAATTGGCAGTAAACAAAAGATGAAATATCATGAATGACTCATACCATATTCCAACACCATCGAGAACCGCCCAAAAGATCAGACGCCATAAACAAACAAACAAACAAAGATTAAAAAACAACAGAATCCTAGCAGAGAAAATAAACAAACGAATGCACTAACTCAACCTCCTCTAAACAAACAGCATTCGACAAATACACAACTTGGAATGAATCACATCACAACGACGAAAACAAACAGAGCCCAGTTGCGAAAATCAAACTTCAGTCAAATAGAATCACAGATTAAATTTTTTAACAAAGAAATAACCAAGATCCAATTTGAACAACCATTTTTTTCACATTCACTCCATCATGATCAATGCATCACAAAATACAAAATAATAACAATAATAATAATAATAAAAGAGGTGTATGTATTTACTAGAGGAGAAGCCTCTGTGGAAGACCGAGATCCTGAGATAAGAAGCAGCCTTTGAAGCCCACAGCAGCCTTGAAGAAGCCATGCGTTTTACGGTGGGTTGTATTGTACTGCTTGTTCTTTCAATTAATTTCAAGACACACTGGAAATTCCTCTCTCTTGCCTTTTTATAATACTATTACTGTGTTCGAGCCAGGGTTGGTGGCATTTTTTTTGTTTCTTTGTTATTAAATTAATTTATTTACATAAATAAAATAAATAAATAATAATCTAACCAATTATATTATAGTTTTCGTTTGCCAAATATATTATAGTTAAGTATACTATAATTGAATTAAAATTATAATATGAAAAAATGAAATTAAATGGTAAATTTTATTTTATGCCAATTACACGTTTTCTTAAAGCTATATAAATCCATTGTTCCAACAACTATTTAAATAGATTTTGCCATATGAAGAAAGAGTTAGAATATTGATTAAACTGGATTTGATTTAAGTTATTCAAACTTAAATTTAAATCTAGATTCAATTATTTAAGTTTGACTAAAATGTTTTACTTATTTTTATAAACAAGTTAAATTTTAACATTTAGTTTTGAGTTGTTTTTATAAACCAAAATTTATCGATCTTAAGCTTAAAAGATGATTTTGATGATAAAAAATATGAAATTTCTCTAAGTGAAAGTTTAAATTCAAGACTCTCTTATGTTATATCAAAATCAGACCATTGGTTTAACTAATATTTATATTTTTGATTTAATTGGTACAATAATTATACATCTGTAAGTGAGGGCATGTAATACCCTCAGGTATATTCCAGGGGTAATTATGTCTTTTGACCATGTTTTGAGATTTTTCTTATTTTAAATATATATATGTAGGGGTGTGCTTTATATATATATATATATATATATATATATATATATATATATATATATATATATATATATATATATATATATATATATATATATATATATATATAAATGCAAAAAAGGGCAAAAAGGGAAAAGAGAAAAAGAGAAAGAGATAAAGCTTTAGATATAAAGAGAAAGAGAAGACTTTTCCATCATTTTACATCTTCTCCCGTAAGAAACTCCAGCAGCCACCATTTTTCATGATTTTCCTTTGCTTTCTTGAAGAAAAAGGAAGGATTTGAGGGAGTTGGAAGATAAGAAAAGAAAAGAAAAGAAAAGGAAGCACTTGGAAGCTTTGGTAACCAAAGATCTCCTTCCTTCTTCTTTTATCTATGTTTATATGCATGTTATGTGAATATGTTAGAATGTTTTGGTATTGATTTAAAGTGATTTTGGTGATAAAGGAAGCAAAACAAAGAGGAGGAAGCCAACTTTCAAAGATTTGGCTTAAAGCAAGGTAAGGGGTTTCCTCCTTGATATGTGATATGTTTTAGGGTTTTGGTTCCTTAGATCTATATTATATATGTTGATTTTGATGTTGAAGAATGTTGTTTTGCCATTTGGGATGTCTATGTATGTGATTTTGTTCATGGCAGAAAGTTACAGAATATTTACAGTTTTTGCCACTGAGTTCGTCCCATGTTTTGGCTGCCTTATTGAATGAATTATGAGTGCTATTATATCTTGTTGGAAAGCTCTTTGAATCCTCTTTCCAATGATATATAGCTTGTATGAATTAGAGATCATTTGGACTGTTAAAGATTGTATAAACCGAAAGGACTGTTTTACTAAAGAAAAACAGGGGAGGCAGTTTTTGCCACTGACTTTATCTGCTGTTTTGACTGCCTGATTGAATGAATTATGAGTGCTATTATAGGTCGTTGGAAAGATCTTTGAATCCTCTTTTCAACGATATATAGCTTGTATGAATTAGAAACCGTTTGGGATGTTAAATTGTATGAAAAAGAAGGTTGCCCTGTTAAATGACTGTTCTGTGAACAGTGTTTCGCAATTCTGGGCAAGAAAGGAAGAAAGAAAGAAAGAAAGAAAGAAAAGGAAGAAGAAAGGAAAGAAAGGAAAGGAAAGGAAAGAAAAGAAGGAAAGAAAAAGAAAGAAAAATAAGAAAAAGAATTTGGGACTTAAGATTTAGGGGTTGTCCCAAGAGTAATGTCTGGTGAGTTATGAATAAAATTAAATGGAAGCAAATTTAGTAAAATATAAGACCCGTATGTATGCTATAAACTATGAGGGGGCACTTTACACTACACCGCCCGCAGTAGGGCACGTCCGTAGTAGGACACGTCCATAGTAGGACATAGACCCCCAGTAGGGTCCGCTCGCAGTAGAGCATGCTCGCAGTAGAGCTTAATTCAGAGTCAGAAATAGTGTAGTGAAAGAAAAAGAGCTTGAGCTTAAAAAAAAAAAGTGCCAAATCCCTATAGTTAGCTTCCAGAAAGTATTAAATAGAAACCAGATGGGACAAAGTATAACCCAAATAGTAAAGAGTGAACTAAATTACCCTCACAATCTCTTATAGAGGTTAGGATGTGGGGTTGAGTCCCAAAAGTGAGTTTGAACAGGAAAAAAGGATAGTTTACTTAATTTTTCCCCTTACTGAGTGTTCTTATCACTCACTCCCTTTTCTTTCCTGACTACAGGTACAGGTGATCGAGGTAGCTGCGAGGCAGGGTCAGGTCAGCGTAGGTAGATCCAGCTGGAGCAAGTTATCTCTGGTTTTTATTACATGCATACAGTAGCATGATCTTATAGACTTTTGACTTTTGAGATTATGGTACAGTTACATATGATTACTCCCTATTTTCAGATACTTTCAGATGAGTCTTCATATGAGTATATACATCTTTTGTTCGCTTCTAGATTTTTAGTTTTCTTGGAATACTTCCTAAACACTTTTAATGATGCGTTTATTTTAAAGTATTTTTAAAAAGAAAAAAAAAATAGACGCTACGAATATTAATTCGTAACATTCCTCCTTCGGTGGGTAGTACTTCTAGGGAGGGATGTTACAGTTGGTATCAGAGCATGATTTTGGAACCCAAAAGATGTTTTCTAAAACAAAATGGAGTAATCAAAGTAACACAGAGATGAAATACCCTTCAGCCACGCTGACCACCCTCGCAGCCGATCACTGTAAGTTAAGTTTTCATTTATACCTGCTGAGTTTTATGAAACTAATATGTTCATTTTCAGGACCTATGAGTCAAACACCGGTAGATCCCTCTCAGAGGGGCCAAAATGAAGGAGCAACCCCTCAGGTACCCCAGGGGGCACTCAGTGCACATGATGTGCGAGAGATTTTCAGAGAAATGATGAGAGAGCACAAAGGTGCTCCTACACAGGGAAGTGAGACGGCTCATACACCGCCAATCCAGGGGCATGATATGAGGGAGGTTACTTCAGCATCTACAGCAGCCCCAGTGAGGACTCAATTACATCCTATTTTCAACCTCCCTAGTATGCACCAACCTCAAAAATTTGATGGTGCAAGGGACCCAATAGCAGCTGAAGAGTGGTTAGAATCAGTAGAGAGTGCCATGGCCTTGTTTGACATGACTGACCAAGAAAGAGTGAGATATGCCACTTATCTTTTCAAGTCAGGGGCAAGAATATGGTGGAACTTAGTCAGGGAGACGGTCAATGTCTCAGAAATGACATGGACAGAGTTTAGGCGTCGATTCGAGGCAGAGTACAGGGGCGCCGATGTTACTTGTATCAGGGCCCAGGAGTTTATCAGTCTAGTGCAAGGGACAGACTCTGTAAAAGAATATTCCACAAAGTTTAATCAATTGTCCCAGTATGCCCCTGAGATAGCTAGCACAGAAATGGGCCGTATGCAGAAGTTTGTGTACGAGCTGGATCCAAAGATAGCTCGAGACGTTATGACCGGGGCACAGCCACCCAGAACTTATACAGAGGCCCTTGATAGAGCTTTGAGGGCAGAGGTTTTTGTTAGGAGGAGGTTTGGTCAGACTACAGGGCAAACGGTTACACCTCCTACTACCATGCCAGCTCCCCTGGTGAGTAGTGATTCAGCTTCAGCACAAAGAGGCCCTCCGCCAGAGCGAGACAGGAAGGGTAAACGACCTCTCCAGTTCAAAGGCATGAAAAAGAACTGGAAGAGTGGAAAGAAACAAAGAGGACCTGAGATACCAGCTTGCCAGAAATGTGGGAAGCACCATAGAGGAGAGTGTTTGACAAATCAGGCAGTTTGTTTCAGATGTCGTCAGCCTGGACATATTGCTCGTTTCTGTACAGCTGCCCCAGTGAGAGTAGAGCAACAGCAGCCTATAGGAGGGGCCACAGCCAGAGTTTATACGATCACCCAAGGCCCAGCAGAGGCTAACCCATCAGCAGTCACGGGTCAGATTCTCTATCTTGATACTCCTATTTATGTTTTAATTGATTGTGGGGCTACTCATTGTTTTATAGCCAAAGGTTTGCTTGAGAGGTTAAAGTTGCAACCTGTTAGAATAGCCCAGAGGATTATGATTGAATTGCCTGATGGAGGGTCAGTCATTAGTGAGATGATGCTACTAGGACAGAGTATTATGATTCAGGGTTGACAGTTACTAGTGGACCTGATTGTGTTTGAAATGCCAGATTTTGACATGATTTTAGGGATGAACTTTTTGGGGAGATACGGAGCTGAAATTGATTGTAAAAAGAAGAAAGTGAGATTTAACCTAGACTCTGAAGATCAATTCGAGTTCGGTGAGGGTCATATCTGGAGTTTAATGATCAGTATGTTAAAAGCTAGTAAAATGTTGAAAAAATGGTGTATAGGATATTTGGCTCATATAGTGAGCAAGGTTGAGTCAAGCCCAACTATTGAGGAAACACCAGTGGTACGTGAGTTTCCAGATGTGTTTCCAAGTGAGCTACCGGGATTAGCTCCTGAGAGAGAGATTGAGTTTAGCATAGAGTTGGCACCTGGCACAGCACCTATTTCAAGAGCACCCTATCGAATGGCCCCTGCCGAGTTACAAGAATTGAAAAAGCAGCTTCAAGAGTTATTAGAACATGGTTTTATCAGACCGAGCCATTCTCCTTGGGGAGCTCCCATCCTATTTGTGAAAAAGAAAGACGGGTCTATGAGAATGTGCATTGATTACAGAGAGCTAAATAAGGCCACAGTTAAGAACAAGTACCCGTTACCCAAGATTGATGATTTATTTGATCAGTTGAAGGGATCCGTGGTCTTCTCCAAGATAGATTTGAGATCTGGTTATCACCAAGTGAGAGTGACAGAGAAGGATATACCCAAGACAACTTTCCGAACGAGGTATGGCCACTTTGAGTTTGTAGTGATGCCATTCGGATTGACAAATGCCCCTGCAGTATTTATGGATTTGATGAATAGGGTATTTTATGACTGCCTGGATAAATTTATTGTGGTATTCATTGATGATATCTTAGTATATTCTTGCAGTCGAGAGGAGCATGAACAACACTTGAGGTTTACCCTCCAGAGATTGAGAGAAAAACAACTGTATGCCAAATTCTCGAAATGTGAATTTTGGCTAGATAGAGTTACCTTTTTAGGGCATGTGATTTCAGCAGAGGGTATATCAGTGGATCCCAGTAAGATTGAGGCAATAGTTGAATGGCAGAGACCAAAGACAGTCAAAGAGGTTCGTAGTTTCCTAGGTTTGGCAGGGTATTATCGAAGGTTTGTGGAAGGATTTGCCAAATTAGCTAGACCTCTTACAACCCTCACGAAGAAAGCAATGCCATTTCAGTGGTCAGATGCCTGTGAGACAAGCTTCCAAGAATTGAAAAGAAGATTGACTACTGCTCCTGTGTTAGCACTTCCAGAGGAGGGAGTTGAGTATGATTTATACACGGATGCCTCACACGGTGGCTTAGGAGCAGTGTTGATGCAGCGAGGCAAGGTGATAGCATATGCCTCAAGACAATTGAAAGAATTTGAAACTCGATACCCCACTCATGATTTGGAGTTAGCAGCGGTGGTTTTTGCTTTAAAAATCTGGAGACACTATTTGTATGGGGTAAAATGTAATATTTATACTGACCATAAGAGTCTCAGATATTTCTTCACTCAGAAGGAGTTAAATATGAGACAGAGGCGATGGCTCGAGTTAGTAAAAGACTATGACTGTGATATTAAGTACCATCCAGGCAAGGCTAATGTAGTTGCAGATGCCCTCAGTAGAAATGTAATGATATCACAATTGACGGTCCAGAGAGAAATTCAGAGAGAGATGGACCGAGAGCAGATTGAGCTTGTGATTGGGGCCCTCGCCAAGTTAGAGATTCAACCCACTCTCCTAGATGAGATTCGAGAGGCTCAGACACAAGATGAATGGTGTCAACAGAAACTTCAAAAGGTTCAAGAGGGTCTTGAGACAGATTTTCAAGTATCGAATAAAATTCTCAAATTCAGAGATCGAGTATATATTCCCCAGATAACTGATTTGAGACAGAAAATTCTTACAGAGGCTCATAGTTCTCTTTACACTGCCCACCCTGGGGGTGTAAAGATGTATCAAGATTTAAAAAGACATTTTTGGTGGTCAGGCATGAAAAAGGATATAGGTGAGTTTGTTACTAGATGTCTCACCTATCAGCAAATTAAGGCCGAACACCAGAGACCTGCAGGGTTACTTCAGCCTCTACCTATTCCAGAATGGAAATGGGAGCATATCTCCATGGACTTCATTAGTGGACTCCCTAGAGCTCAGAATGGATGTAATGCTATTTGGGTGATTGTTGATAGATTAACCAAGTCAGCTCATTTCCTGTCCATCAAAGATACTACTACCACAGATCAGTTGGGGAGATTATATGTTAGGGAGATTATTAGATTACATGGTGTACCCAGGACCATAGTATCTGATCGTGATACAAGATTTGTATCAGCTTTCTGGAAGAGTCTCCAAAGATCCTTGGGTACTAATTTGGCATTTAGTACAGCCTATCATCCTCAGACAGATGGTCAGACGGAGAGGGTTAATCAGATTTTGGAAGACATGTTGAGAGCTTGTTGCCTAGATCATAAAGCCACGTGGGTAGAAATGTTGCCCTTGGTGGAGTTTGCTTACAATAATAGCTACCAGACAACTATTCAGATGGCACCTTATGAGGCATTATATGGTAGGAGGTGTCGTTCTCCTCTTCACTGGGATGAGATAGGAGAGAGAGATGTGTTATCCCGATCCCTTGGGCCCGAATTGACCCAGAAAATGATTGATGATGTCCAACTGATCAGGCAGAGAATAAAACAGGCTCAAGATCGACAGAAAAGCTATGCAGATCATCGACGCCGAGACTTGGAATTCAATGTAGGTGAATTTGTATTTGTAAAGGTTGTTCCATTCAAGCATTTGATGAGATTTGGAAAGAAGGGAAAGCTAGCTCCCAGATTTATTGGTCCATATGAGATACTTGATAGAGTTGGTAAAGTGGCTTACAGATTAGCCTTACCAGCGAGTATGGACCGGATTCATGATGTATTTCATGTCTCATCGTTAAGAAAATGTCTTGGTGATCATTCCCAGGTTGTGAATACAGAAGATATTAAGTTATCAGAAGACCTTAGTTATGAAGAAAAACCGATTCAGATACTTGACAGAAGAATTAAACAACTAAGGAACTGACAGATTCCTTTAGTAAAAGTCTTATGGACAAACCAGAAGACAGAGGAGGCTACCTGGGAAATGGAGCAAACCATGAAGGAGAAGTATCCAGAGTTGTTTTTGTGAATTCCGAGGACGGAATTTTTGTGAGGAGGGAAGAGTTGTAATACCCTCAGGTATATTCCAGGGGTAATTATGTCTTTTGACCATGTTTTGAGATTTTTCTTATTTTAAATATATATATGTAGGGGTGTGCTTTATATATATATATATATATATATATATATATAAATGCAAAAAAGGGCAAAAAGGGAAAAGAGAAAAAGAGAAAGAGATAAAGCTTTAGATATAAAGAGAAAGAGAAGACTTTTCCATCATTTTACATCTTCTCCCGTAAGAAACTCCAGCAGCCACCATTTTTCATGATTTTCCTTTGCTTTCTTGAAGAAAAAGGAAGGATTTGAGGGAGTTGGAAGATAAGAAAAGAAAAGAAAAGAAAAGGAAGCACTTGGAAGCTTTGGTAACCAAAGATCTCCTTCCTTCTTCTTTTATCTATGTTTATATGCATGTTATGTGAATATGTTAGAATGTTTTGGTATTGATTTAAAGTGATTTTGGTGATAAAGGAAGCAAAACAAAGAGGAGGAAGCCAACTTTCAAAGATTTGGCTTAAAGCAAGGTAAGGGGTTTCCTCCTTGATATGTGATATGTTTTAGGGTTTTGGTTCCTTAGATCTATATTATATATGTTGATTTTGATGTTGAAGAATGTTGTTTTGCCATTTGGGATGTCTATGTATGTGATTTTGTTCATGGCAGAAAGTTACAGAATATTTACAGTTTTTGCCACTGAGTTCGTCCCATGTTTTGGCTGCCTTATTGAATGAATTATGAGTGCTATTATATCTTGTTGGAAAGCTCTTTGAATCCTCTTTCCAATGATATATAGCTTGTATGAATTAGAGATCATTTGGACTGTTAAAGATTGTATAAACCGAAAGGACTGTTTTACTAAAGAAAAACAGGGGAGGCAGTTTTTGCCACTGACTTTATCTGCTGTTTTGACTGCCTGATTGAATGAATTATGAGTGCTATTATAGGTCGTTGGAAAGATCTTTGAATCCTCTTTTCAACGATATATAGCTTGTATGAATTAGAAACCGTTTGGGATGTTAAATTGTATGAAAAAGAAGGTTGCCCTGTTAAATGACTGTTCTGTGAACAGTGTTTCGCAATTCTGGGCAAGAAAGGAAGAAAGAAAGAAAGAAAGAAAGAAAAGGAAGAAGAAAGGAAAGAAAGGAAAGGAAAGGAAAGAAAAGAAGGAAAGAAAAAGAAAGAAAAATAAGAAAAAGAATTTGGGACTTAAGATTTAGGGGTTGTCCCAAGAGTAATGTCTGGTGAGTTATGAATAAAATTAAATGGAAGCAAATTTAGTAAAATATAAGACCCGTATGTATGCTATAAACTATGAGGGGGCACTTTACACTACACCGCCCGCAGTAGGGCACGTCCGTAGTAGGACACGTCCATAGTAGGACATAGACCCCCAGTAGGGTCCGCTCGCAGTAGAGCATGCTCGCAGTAGAGCTTAATTCAGAGTCAGAAATAGTGTAGTGAAAGAAAAAGAGCTTGAGCTTAAAAAAAAAAAAGTGCCAAATCCCTATAGTTAGCTTCCAGAAAGTATTAAATAGAAACCAGATGGGACAAAATATAACCCAAATAGTAAAGAGTGAACTAAATTACCCTCACAATCTCTTATAGAGGTTAGGATGTGGGGTTGAGTCCCAAAAGTGAGTTTGAACAGGAAAAAAGGATAGTTTACTTAATTTTTCCCCTTACTGAGTGTTCTTATCACTCACTCCCTTTTCTTTCCTGACTACAGGTACAGGTGATCGAGGTAGCTGCGAGGCAGGGTCAGGTCAGCGTAGGTAGATCCAGCTGGAGCAAGTTATCTCTGGTTTTTATTACATGCATACAGTAGCATGATCTTATAGACTTTTGACTTTTGAGATTATGGTACAGTTACATATGATTACTCCCTATTTTCAGATACTTTCAGATGAGTCTTCATATGAGTATATACATCTTTTGTTCGCTTCTAGATTTTTAGTTTTCTTGGAATACTTCCTAAACACTTTTAATGATGCGTTTATTTTAAAGTATTTTTAAAAAGAAAAAAAAAATAGACGCTACGAATATTAATTCGTAACATTCCTCCTTCGGTGGGTAGTACTTCTAGGGAGGGATGTTACAGGGCACTGCTAGAGGGACAATTTCTTATGGCACGCGAAGCTACATAAATACAAAATCTTTATATTTGTAACATAACATGAAATTTAAGTTGAAAATTATGTCACATATTAGGAAAACTAATAATAATATTTAAATTTTATTGGGAATAATTATAATTTAATATTAAAATGGTAGTGAGTCAACGTGTCACCAAATCCACTCAACACAAAAGTTGGTGAGTGCTGACTCATGTTGGCCAACTTCATGTTCTTCACAAGGTGAACCATGGTTGTACACAATCTCTGTTATACCTCTCTCTTCGTTCGACACGTGGTAGATGATAATTTATCCAAGTGCCCCCTTATTTAATTTCGTAAGAAATGAAAATTTGTCTTTGTGTTCAAAACGAGATTATTTTTGGGGAAATTAAATTAAATACCCATTATACCCTTTTATTAAGGAAAAATATTTATTTTCTTTATTCTTAAGTAAAAATGTCTATTTTCCTATTTTTACGTAAAAATGTCTTAAATAATTTTTAAAATACTAAAACTACCCTTCATTATATTTATATAAATTCTCTCACTCTTATTCTCATTATATACACTTCTTATATCACTCAAATACTTACTTCTACTCTTATTTTTACTTAATGTTAATTATTATAGATTCGTTTGAAAAGAAAAAATTCGTATTTCTAAATTTAAATCAAGAAAAATTAATTCATGAAAAAAATGTATTTATACGAATTGTAACTCAAAATTTAATTTTATTTATTAAATTTAGTTCATATGTCATGCAAAAGGAGCATTTAAATATTTGATAATAATTTAGGAGTTAAATAAAATATTAGAAAAATATGGGTTATTTTGATATTATACAATATACGAAGGATTTAAATAACGTGTTAATAATAAATAGATGCATTTTGAAACAAGAAAACATACAAGGGTGTTAAATGTAATATTATATAATTATAGAGGGTAAATGAAATGTTAGAAAAATATGAGAGATATTTTGATATTAAACATTGTAACAACGTTTTAAATGAAATGTTATGAATAGATAGATACATTTTGATACAAAAAATGTTAGATAGCAATAGGAGGTTAACTAAATTTTTAAAAAAATATGAGAGGTTTTTTTATATTAAATATTGTAAAACAGTTTTAAATGATATGTTATGAGTATATAGATGTATTTTCATATAAGACAATATGTGAGAGTGTTATATGATATATTAAATAATTATAGGGGGTTAAATAAAATATTGAAAAAATATGGAAGGTATTTTGATATTAAATATTGTAAGACGATTTTAAATGAAATGTTAAGAGTTGATAGATGTATTTTCATATAAAACAACATGTGAAGGAGTTATATGAAATGTCACATGATTATGGAGGTAAATGAAATGTTAAAAAAATATGGGGGTGTTTTGATATTAAACATTGTAAAAATGTTTTAAATTAAATGTGAAGAGTAGATAAATGTGTTTTGATATAAGAAAACATATAAAGATGTTAAATGAAATGTTAGATAATTATAGAGGGTTAAAGAAATGTTAAGAAAATATGAGGGTTTTTTTATATTAAACATTGTAAACTGGTTTTAAATGATATGTTATGAGTAGATAGATGCATTTTCATACAAGATAATATGTAAGGGTATTATATGAAATGTTAGATAATTATATAGGGTTAATTGGAATGCTGAAAAAATTTGAAGGTATTTTGATATTAAACATTCTAAGACGGTTTTAAATGATATGTTATGAGTAGGTTGAGACATTTTGGTAAATTACAGGTGGCACATATATCAATTGAATGGTTATTGTGGAATTTTTTCTTCTAAATATTTAATTTTTTCCAAAAATTTGTCATTATAGGATTCATAATTAAAATAACTGATTATGCGTTAGTTCATTTCTAAGGAGAATGGATTCAACGTAATGACAACACAATGAAATATATTGGAGGATATAAATAATTGATTAAAATTCCATTTGGAAAAATATTTGAGGGATTTATTCAACTTTTAGAGGAGCATTGTGGTTTTGATCTAATCAAAAACTACTTTCAACTATCTATGAAACTAAGAAAAATTGAGCTTGATTGCCCTGTACAGATCCAAAATGATGAAGATGTCCAAGCTCTTATTGATATGTCTTAATATTTCTAGGAATGTATTTCTGTTTTTGTTACATATACCCCGATTGAAGGACAAGAAAAAGAAAAAAAAATTAATGGAGTGAAAAAAGAATATGATTTGGAAGATAAGGTTCCCTATTGGGGTGACTTTGAAGGAAACAATATAACTGGTATTCTTCCTGATGAGGTAAAGCTCGAACATATGTCACCTGTTATTGAAGGTATAAATAGTTTGCAGTTTAAAGATCTTATTTCAGGTAGTGAAAATTATTTTGTGCCATTTTTTGACAATAACTATTCTAATCCGTTTAATTGGCTTTCTGATTTTTTTCCACAGCCATCAACATCATCAGGTGGTATAGGATCAATCTGAGAGGGAATGTTGTAAAGCTTGGTAATATTTTTTATAACAAACAACACTTGAATCATTTATGCATGATGGGCAAGAAATTGAGCTTTAAATTCACTGAGGGGCTCATCGGAAAGAATCATTTATGCTTTTACCAGAGTATTGCTATAATTTACAGCGTACTAATTTGAGAACCGTGACTGCTATTGAAACGGATGATAATCATTGATTTAAGTTTTTTTTTCATGACATTAAGATGTTTCGTCCGTGTATTTAGACAATATCTTTGATTTGTTATTTGCATTAATGCTGCTTTCCTTAAAGGCCGATATTTAGTTCATTTATTCCTTGTGGTGGGTCTCGATGGTAATAACCGGATATACCTCATTGGTTTTGGTGTTGGTAAAAGAGAAGATCACGACATATGGTGTTGGTTTCTCAGGAAGGTTAAAGAATGCATTCATGATGTCACTGAGTTGGCGATAATCTCGGATCGATATCATGTTATATACTTTGCAATGACTGAAGTCTTTCCAAATGTCCACTATGAGTGTTGTTGCCATTACCTTCTGTGCAACATGCAAACAAAGTACAAACTCAACTCAAAGGTAATGTGTTTAAACATGTATAAAAGTTTTTTTCTGTTTAACATTTAATAAATTTTGATCATAAAGTTCTCATATTATTTATTACATTATAGGTTGCGAGTGCATATTGAAAAGCTGAAAAATCATATACAGAAGCATATTTTGAGGATATGATGCGATCTCTTAATGCAATGATCCTCAAGCTGAAGCTTATTTACGTGAGGTCGAATTTCAACGATGGAGTAAGGCACATTTTCTAACGTATCGGTACAACATAATGACAACAGATATTGCAGAGTCATTTAATGTCTTTGCCAGACATGCACAGGGTTCGCCTATCACGATGCTTGCCGAGTTCATTTAGGACACATTACAACGATGGTTTTACAAGAAGAGAAACCATACAAGTATGTACCTAGTTATTAATAATTATCTATTTGAGCATGTATTTCTTCTTTTATGTTGGTTATTAACATATACGTTGTTGTTTTTTCTAAATTGCAGATGAATGCCCCAACTATGTTACCCTATGGATGGAGGAGAAGATCAACCATCATGTGTCAAAGTTTGCACATTTGAAAGTTTGACCATTTACACCTTTTCGGTTTCAAGTTGTTGGTTTTGGTAGATATATGGGCATTGTGAACTTCAATGAAATGTTTTGTATATACAGAAAGTTTCAGTTTTCACATATTCCGTGCAAAAATGTTGTTGTTGTTACAGGACACATGAAGGTGACAAATGTCAATGCATAGGTTCATTCATTCCTCTGCACTGAGTTCTACCATGCAATATATGTAGAACTTATCAACCCTTTCAGAAACCAATCAGAATGGTTGTATGCACCAGAAGGAAAAGTTATCCTGGCCCTTGTTCTCGATCGTCATCGATCAAGTCACCCTTTCAACAGAAATTGACATATTTCACAAGGAGAAAATGTTACACCTAAGTTTTGTAATCGTTGTAAGCAACCAAGGCATGTTCGAACCCAATGTAAAAGTCGATCACTAGTTCGAAGTTCCATCCCACAGGGTCATTTAAAAAAGGTAAAAGATTGCTATCTTGACAAGCTTTAATTTAGTTTTATTAATTATGTGATTTATGACTATTGTTCAAATGATATGTAATTAATGTATTTTGATTAATGTTTCAAATAAGTAATTGTGTTCATATGTGATGTAATAAATTTATTGTGAATATTTTCTTCATTTCATATTTGTTAGAATGAACATTATTATTATAATTATTAGAATTAACTTTTTTTAATTTGATTAATGTATGTTTTACTTGTGTATGAAGCTTAACTTGTACAAATGAATAAATTATGTCATTGAACCTGAACTATATTCAAAAGATGACTTATAGCATCATACATTAACTTATTAAATTCTATATGTTCAAATACTCTATAATGTCAACAATAGAGAAATCACTCGAAAATCTGAAAAATATTAGTCTACATATCCTAAAATGGAAAAAGTCAAAAAAATAAAATAGAAATTTGAATTCTATATGTTGAAATACCTTAAAATGTCAACAATAAAAAATTTACTCGAATATCTTAAAAGTATGAATTGATACTTTTCAAAAATGACAAAAATCTGTAAAATAGAACTGAAATTCGAATTCTATACGTTGAAATACTCTAGAATATGAACAATAAAAAAATCACTCGAAAATTTAAAAAATAAGAATCAATATATTATAAAATGGTAAGAATCGAAAAAAAAAAGGACCAAAAATTCAAATTTTATATGTTAAAATATCTTATAATATCAATAATAAAAAAATCACTCAAAAATTTGAAAAGTAGGAGTAGATACTTTTCAGAAATGACAAAAATCCGAAAAACAAAACTGAAATTCGAATTCTATACATTGAAATACCCTAGAATGTTAACCATAGAAAAATCATTTGGAAATCTAGAAAATACGAGTCGATATATCCTAAAATAACAAAAAAAAAAATAGAAATTCGAATTTTATATGTTGAAATACTCTACAATATCAATAACAAAAAGTCGCTCAAAAATCTGAAAAAACATATTTAAATTTTGAAAACTACATCGTGATTACATCGTAAAGTTGGCCTAAAAAGCACAAAAAATCAAAAAACGGATATCAAATTCGAAAACTACATATTGAAAAACCGTAAAAATGGAAAAACATATAAGAAATTAGAAAACTACATATTGAAAAATCCTAGGTGTGAAAAATATCAATATACCCCCTTACAAAATTTCAATTCTCAAATAGGTCCAATATTTTTTCTTTGCCCCCTTATCAATTTTCTAATCTCTTACTGACCCTACAGTTTTAAAAAAGTCAAGTTCCCTTTAACCCACGATTTTCACGAACCAACATATAGTATTCTATAAAATATCACACAAACCCCTGTGGATTTTCCCTTCATCTCTCGGGTCCTAATATTTTGAAAAAGCTAAATTTCCCCCCATCCCACAGGCAGTTATTCTTGCCGGTGGGAGATATCATTCGGTCTGCGGGATCCACTATTCCCAAGGATCCTATCGTCAACATTTCTATCCAATTTTCTGACCAAAAACCATTATTTCAGTCTCAAATTTCAACACAAATCAAATTTATACATTCTATTACACAAAAGCTCTCGAGAATTTTAACCAAACAACCAAGAATCAAAATATTTTATGCATGGTTCAAAATCGAAACCCTAATAATTCAAACTTCAAAATCTCTCTCAAATCTAAATAATCTTAACAATAAATTGATTCAAACAAGAGTAGAGATGACATACTAACCTTATTTACTATTTTCATTCGTCAAAAAACACAAAAAGTCGACAAAAATTCTTCGTCTGTGGAAAATCCATAGAAGATGTGTTTTTTTTTTTTTTATTTCAACAGTGAATCCATGGGAAATTTGGGGGAATTGTGTAAAATTCCTGATTTATATATACGGGGAGGTTCGTCATTTCACAAAAATAGGGTATTTCTGCTTAATCATAATATTTTTGGGAAATTCCATTTAAACCCCCTTAGTGTTAGGGGTTTAATTTAATTTCCCTTTTTTTTTGGAAATTATATTAAATGACCAAAATTAAGAGGGTTTAAGCGAAATTACCAAAACAATCAGGGTTAAGCAAAAATGGCCTATTTTTGTAAAATAACCAAACTATCCGTATATATAAACAATGAAAATTTTCTTATTTCTCATGCTATTCTTCCACGGTTCCACTGTGTAAATAAAAAGAAAATTTTCGCTCCACAGTCATCCCATGGGCAAAGAGATTTCAGACAATTTTCGTGTTTTTCGACTACCGAAAATGGCAAAAAAGGTTAGTATATCCTCCCTAATCTTGTTTGAATCATGTTATTGTTCATATTATTGAGATTTTGTAGTTTGAAATTTTAGAGTTTTGATTTTAAACAATGCTTAAAATGTTTTGATTCTTGGTTGTTTTCGTTAAATTTCTTGAGGGATTTTGTATTATAGCCTATGTAGATTTGATTTGCATTCAAAGAGATCGACAGTCCAACTATGGAAACAGTGTATCCCACGGTCAAGATGAATTCTCCTACGGTCAGGAGCGATTGACTGTGGGTTAGGGGGTTAAATTGCGTTTTCAAAATATTAGGGAGTCGACGAGAGCGGTTAGTCCACGGGGGGTGTTTCTAAAATTTGCCAAGTGATAGTAGGCTAACACCGTGAATATCATGGGTTAGGGGAAAAATGTACTTTTTTGAAACTGCAGGGGGGCTAAAAGATTAGAAAATTGCTGAGGGGGCAAGAGATAAATATTGGACCTGTTTGTAGTAGAAATTTTCTCAGAGGGTAAATTGATATTTTTCATATACTAGGGTTTCAATTTCGTTTTTTCGAATTTCGCCATTTTATGATATATTGACTCGTATTTTTCAGATTTCTGAATGATTTTTTGATTGATGACATTTTTACATATCTTAACCATTAGAGTTCAAATTTTAATTCCGTTTTTTCGATTTTCGCCGTTTTAGGATACATCAACTCTTTTTTTCAGATTTTTTAACTATTTTTCGATTGTTCACATTCTATGACATTTCAACGTATATAATTCTAATTTCATTTTCTTTTTTTCGAATTTTACCATTTTATGATATATCAACTCGTATTCCCCAGATTTTCAAATAATTTTTTTATTGTTGACATTCTAGGGTATTTTAATATTTAGAATTCGAATTTCAGTTTTGTTTTTTCGAATTCACAGTTTTAAGATTTATTGACTCATATTTTGAAGATTTTCAAATGATTTTTTGATTATTGACATTTTAGGGTATTTCAAAGTATAGAATTTGAATTTGAATTCTGTTTTTTTGATTTTCACCCTTTCAAGATATATCGACCGTATTTTCAGATTTTGGATTGATTTTTCGATTGATAACATTCCAGGGTATTTTAATGTATAGAATTCGAATTTTATTTTTGTTTTTTCGAATTTTACCATTTTACGATATATCGACTCATATTTTTTAGATTTTCGAACGATTTTTTAATTGTTAACATTATAGGGTATTTCAACATGTAGAATTCGAATTTCAGTTTTGTTTTTTTGATTTATGCTCTTTTAGGATATATCGACTCGTATTTTCTAGATTTTTGATCAATTTTTTAATTATTGACCTTGTAGGGTATTTCAATATTTAGAATTCGAATTTCAGTTTTGTTTTTTTGAATTTCATCGTTTTATGATATATCGACTCGTATTTTGAGGATTTTAGAACGATTTTTTTATTATTGACTTTCTAGGAAATTTTAACATATAGAATTCAAATTTCAATTCTGTTTTTTTTATTTTCACAGTTTTAGAATATATCAACTTATATTTTTTTTAGATTTCTGAATAATTTTTTGATTGTTAATATTCTAGGGTATTTCAACATAGAGATTCGAATTTCAGTTCCATTTTAAGATAATGAAATCTTATTTTTTAAATTTTGTCATTTCTTTTTTGATTGTTTTCTTTTTTTCATCTTTAAATGTTTTTTTCATTACTATATTTGTTTACATATTTGTTTTTTATGAATGTCTTACGAATTTTTAAAATTTTTGGAGGATATTTCTCGTAAAAAAAAATATGTTGAAGGCAAGCTGCGAATCGCTGATGAGTCTAGACACTTCCAGGCAGAAGTTATATATCGTGCACAGTGCACTGTGTTATCCAAGATTACATCTACACTGACCCCATAATAGCTCCGACTGTTTGAGAGGACATGTTTCGGGCATCTCCTTTGTCTATCTGAAACCAAATTTTTTGGGATATTGTCTCATGCATTTCTCTTACGACAACTACATCGGTCCTCCATTAGAGACAAGTTATGGTTTGGGGTTAGCAGATTTGATGTGAGATTCAGCTCGTTTGAGTTTGTTTTGGTAACAGGGCTTTCATTTAGTCGATGATCTTCTATTTCATTATATATTCCCCACTCTTCCAAACATAGGATCAGAAATACATATTTTCGGAGTTATCCGAAGGTGTAGTATCATGACATTGAGTGTGTTTTTTTGGCTAGGCCATGGGGGGATAACGATATTGACATCATCAAGATGACCTTGTTGTACTGTCTCTATATGGTGCTGTTAGGGAATGATCAACAAAAGAAAGTATTTGCGGAGTACTTACAGTTGGTTGATCATCTGGATGGGTTTAATTCCTACCCTTAGGGCGTTACCGTGTGGCAGATAACGTACGAGTCTATGTCATAATCGAGTGATAGAGTTTGCTCTGGACGGATGCCTAAAATGTGTAAATATGATCTCTACGGATTTCCTTTCGCATTTAAGGTAAGTTTTAGTTTATTGATTATATAAATTAATTGGCAAAAATATGAATTAATTTATTTTAATCGTTAATGGTTATATTGCAGTATTGGATATATGAGACACTGAGCACCTTATATGATTGATATCCATGCGTCTCCATGAATGTTTAGGTGGCGTACACAGGACGTCCTTAGGTAGAGTCATATGAGAACTATTTTTACTGGTGATTCGGTATGTAATCGTTAATTAATTAGTCAATTGATTTATTGAATATTATAATTATTTTGAGTTATATATCTTCATGATTAGGATGATGTCACATTCCCGCTTCGTCTGTCACTGATTGAGGAGGGTCAAGCTTGGCATGCGGACATCTGCGAGTAGACTGGTTTGTCAGATGTTGACTCGTCCTCATCATCTTCGATGTTTCTTGCGACAAGAGACGAGACTTTTCAAACTCACAACATTCAGATATACCTATCGAGACTCTTAAGACATTTGAGGAGCCTTTTCAGCCTTCTGTTGTGGAGCGGCCTTTATGTCCCCCTGTAGTCCAAAGCCCACTAACCACATACCTCTCTAGAGTTAAGGACCATACTACCCATCTTGTCACTGAGGAGTGTCCCTCGTCAGTATCACTTAGTATTTCCACATTAGATGATGCATTGGTGCATTAGGGTGTTACGATTTTATGTGAGATTTTCTGTTTTCGCAACGATATGTCTTCACAGATGACTCGATTACGTGATAATGTGTGCTCTCAGATGGCTCAATTAGAGGATCGTCTGACTCGTTTGAAGAACATCATCATACATACATGTCCAGCCCTAATAGATCAGGTTGTAAAACCACATCTCATTGATTACTTATAAAAATTGTATTTCATTATTATTCTGACAACTATATTATCTTCGTACAGGATAAGCACGACGATATCGGGACAACCTTTTCCATTGACAGGGCAATACCATCTCATCAGTCACATGAGGCCTGTATTTAATTTCAAAAATATATTTAATATTAAATGTTGTTACTATATTATGATTTTGTTATATATGAAATGTCACTAATCAAGTTATTATTACTATTACTTTAGGATAATCACCACAAGGGGACACCAAGCGACCCTTCTGTTACATCACCTATCTGATCTGAGGTATGTCACTTATCGATGGAACTATATTTTTATGAGTGTTTTGTTATCGATTAATTTATTTTATATATTCATATAGAGTCTTCCTCATAAAGACCTTTCAGTCGGACCTCCGGTTGCTTTAGATCCTTCACTTGAGGTATAAAAAGTATTGTAAATATTATATTTTATATGAAATATCATTTATCATTTTGTTTTTTTAATAAATATAGGGGACCCGTATTGAGATATTTTGATCGAAGGTTCTCTCCGAACATCTTCTTCGGAAGTTAATGTTATCTTTTTTTAAGAAATGTCATTAATTGATTTGAGATGTTATACAAAAGATGACGACAACAACATCCATGGTAGACATCTGGAAACACTTTAGCCATTGTAGAGTATATAACATGATGTCGATCTGAGATTATCGCCAGCTCGGAGAGGCCATGGATGCATTATTTAATCCTCCTGAGAAACCAACATCGCGTGTCGTGATCTTCTTTTTTACTGACATTGAAACCAATGGGATATATTTGGTTATTACCGTAAAGAGCCACCACAATGAATAAATGCCCTAGATATCAACCTTTAAGGAAAACAACGTTGATGCAAATAACAGGTCAGAGATATTTTCTGAATGCACGAACGGAACATCCTAATACCATGAAAAAAATTCTTAAATCGATGGTTATCGTCTGTTTCAATAGTAGTAACAGTGCCCTAATTAATACGCTATAGATTGTAGAAATAATCTGGTAAGAGCATAAATGATTCCTCTAGTGAGCCCCTTAATGAATTATAGCCCAGTTTCTTGCACACTACGCCTGTGAATATGAAATGTCAATTTTATATCGGTTGACGATGTCTACAATTATTTCTTTCGGCCGATAAATTCGATCAATCAATACAAACTTTGATCTCATTAATTGACCTAAAGTTGGGGCCCCAGCTTGTCTGTGATGTGATATGATTTGATTAACTGAGCATGTATGGATAGGATTCATTTGGTTGATTTGAAATACTTCATCGACTTTAGACTTGTTTGCGCATATATACCACTCACAATTTTCAGCCTTGCACTTAATTTCCCATTACGCCTTGTCAGACTTCTTGACCATGAATTGAAATCCTTTAAGTAAGACAAATTGTTCATAACATCTTTCAATTATACTTTATTATGGAAAATATTACCAACCTTTACATCATTCTCCTCTCAAATTGATCTGGAACCACCTGATAATGTTGATGGCTATGGAGGAAAATAGGGAAGCCACCTAAATGAATCAATAGGGACATTATCAAAAAATAGGTTAGAATAATTTTCACCACCTGAAATAAGATCTTCAAGCTGCAAACTATCCATACCTTCGGTAACTGATAACATATACTATGGCTCTACCTCTTTAGAAGGAATATCGGAGATATCATTTCCATCAAAGTCACCCTAGTGGGGAACCCTATCTTTTCTCTATGAGCCTATGAGTTTGTAATGTACAATGGGTCATTATTGAAATCAATCAAGTTTTCCAAATCATATTCTTTTTTTACCCCACTAATTTTTTCTTCATCTTCATCTTCATCTTCATCTTCATCTTCATCTTCTTCCTCATGTCCTTCAATTGAGGTACATATAACAAAAACAAGAATACATTCATATAAGTACTGAGACATATCAATAAGACTTTAGACATCTTCATCATTTTGGTTCTGTATGGGGTAGTCAAGTTCAATTTTTCTTGGTTTCATTGATAGTTGAAGGTACTGAGACAAATGTTGTTCCATAAAAAATTTTAATCAATTGTTTGGATCCTTCAACATATTTTATTGTATTATTGCCACCTTGAATTCATTCTCCTTAGTAACGAACCGATGCAAAACCATACGTTTTAATTATTAATCCTGCAATGACAAGTTTTTGGAAATACTTATTCATTTATAACAAAAAATCTGTAATAACTATGTAAAATAGTCTTACAATTATTAATATAAAAAACCCTTCATATTTTTTTAATATTTCATTTAACCTCTTATAATTATTTAACAATTCATGTAATACCCTCGTATGTTATCTTGTATCAAAATACATCTATTTGTTCTTAACATTCCATTTAAAACGTTTTTATAATGTTTAATATTAAAATACTCCCTATATTTTTTGTATATTTTTTAACCTCCTATAATTATTTAACATTTTATTTAATACCCTTGTATAATATCTTATATCAAAATGTATCTATTTATTCTTAATATTTCATTAAAAACGTTCTTACAATATTTAATATCAAAATACCTCATATATTTTTCTAATATTTTATTTAACCCCTTATAATTATCTAACAATTTGTTTAACAATCTTTTCTGTTACTTTGTATCAAAATGTATCTATCTATTCTTAACATTTCATTTAAAGTTTTCTTATAATGTTTAATATCAAAATACCCCCTATATTTTTTAACATTTCATTTAGCCTCTATACTTATCTAATATTTTATTTAATACTCTCGTATATTTTCTATTATCAAAATACATTTATTTATTCTAACATGTTTTTAAATCCTTCATATATTATGAAATATCAAAATACCCTTATGTTTTTCTTAACATTTCATTTAACCCCCTATAATTATCTAACCTTTCATTTAACATCATTTTATGTTCTCTTATATCAATAAAATATCTATCTATTCTTAACCTGTTATTTAAATCTTTCATGTATTATGTAATTTCAAAATATCCCCTATATTTTTTTAATATTTTTTTATCCCTTATAATTATCTAACATTGCATTTCCCATCCTTGTATGTTGTCTCATATCAAAATACATCTATCTATTCTTAAAATTTCATTTATAATGCTCTTACAATGTTTAATATCAAAATGCCCCTCATATTTTTTTAATATTTCATTTAACCCTTCATAATTATCTAACACTTTATTTAACACCTTTGTTTGTTGTCTTGTATCAAAATATATCTATCTATTCTTAACATGTTATTTAAATCCTTTATATATTGTATAATATCAAAATACTCTCATATTTCTCTAACATTGCATTTAACCTTTATATTATTATCTAATATTCAGTACCCTCTTTACATAACATATAAACTAGATTTAACAAATAAAATTAAGTTTTTATATTAAGATTCGTATAAATACCTTTTTTTCTATAAATAGCCTTTTTTCGATTCAAGTTTAGAAATACAAATTTTTTTCATCCGAATGAACCCGTGCTAATTGATATTGAGTAAAAATGAGAGTGAGAGTGAGTGTTTGAGTGAGATGAGAAGTGTGTGTAATAAGAGTAAGAAAGAGGGTTTATATAAATGTGATGAAGGGTAATTTTAGTAATTTCAAAAAAGTTTAGGGCATTTTCGGTAGGAATAGAAAAATTGGGTATTTTGCTTAATGGATGGATAATTTGGCCAAAATCAATAATTTCCCTTTTTTTTTTTTTGTAAGAAAGCTCCAATTTTTATTAATTAAAGGCCGTTGTTTTCTCTGCCCTGCTAAAACCCCACAAAAACCTCTTCAGAAATTACATTGCCCAAACCCAAATGGCTCTCTCCTTGTACTCGCCAGCAGTCTCTCCGTCAATAGCTTTCTTCGGGGTAAGCATCTCTGTTTATCTTCGTTTGTATTAATATTATTATTATAATAATAATATTTTCTTTATGGTAATTAGTGTTATGTGTATGTTGTTGCAGAGGAATTTTGAGGGGAGACAGAGGGTCAGTGGTGAATTGTTATGGAGGAACCAATCTCAGAAGATTACGAGGACAATGATGGTGGTGAGAGCTGGGGCAAAGAAGATATCATATGGGAAAGAATGTAGGGAGGCTTTACAAGCTGGGATTGATAAGCTTGCCGATGCTGTTTCACTCACTTTAGGTCCTAAAGGTATCTGGGTTTTCTTTCTTTTTCATTTTCCTCTTGTACCTTCTTATTTTATTGTACTTTGAGGGTGGAAGTTATAAAGCTGGTACTAATCTGTTCAGCTGGTTGGATTTCTGCGGGTTGTATAAGAGGACTTGAAATAATTTAAAGAGTGAAAAAATGGATTTAGTTGTGCATGAAGCTATGAGATAAGTATTGAATCTTTTTAATGGATGGTTGCTTATGTTATGTATACGCATGAGGTGAACTGTCCTTGTTATGTGAAGGGATGAATTAATTGTAAGAAAATAATCTTATTTCGCTGTAATTCACATGACCATCCCAAGATTGATCCCTTTTTTACTTTTGTTTTTGGTTTTTGGCAAAATCGTTAAACTAGTTTGGAGAGTATCATTTGTGTTGAAATCTTTTGGAGCTTTTGACTATTCCTGTCATCTTGCTTTTCCCTTAGAGAAATAAGCTTCTATAATATTTAGAGGGTTTTCATTAAGTGTCAGCAGTCTTCATTGATCTAGAGAAAGTAGTTTTCTTATAGATGCTTTCATTTATTTTCCTCTTAATTTTTAGTATAAAAGTGCACAGATTTTTTGTTGTTTGTGTAAATGTTATGAATACTCCTCGGTTAATGGTAGGCCATAAGATATGTGCATGTATCATTGTATCTTTTGGAAGCATAACTCCACAAGGTTTCTTTAAGGCTATGCATCTTTGCCCTTTGTTACATTGCAATATGGCATATGCTGTTGCTGTACAATAACTGGTGATAGTCAATTGAGATAGCTTCTTTTTTTGGATTGAAGTTAAATATTGGCTGTGCATCTTATATCTTATCCAGAGGAAGCTCCACTATCACCGGTATGATTTACGGGTACTTCTGGAAGCAGAACTCCACAAGGTTTCCTTAAGGCTATGCATTTTTGCCCTTTGTTACATTGCAATATGGCATATGCTGTTGCCGTACAATAATTGGTGATAGTGAATTGAGATAGCTTTTTTTTTTGGATTGAAGTTAGATATTGGCATTACCAAACATAGAAGTTACTTATATGATGCAAATTGTTAATTTGTTTTAAGATTAAACATGCAGGAAGAAATGTTATACTCTCTGAGTCTGGGGCGCTGAAAATAATTAATGATGGTGTTACAATTGCCCGAGCCATAGAGCTTTCAGACACAATTGAGAATGTGGGAGCAATGCTAATGCAAGAGGTTATTCATGGTTGCTAAATAATTCTATCCCCTAAGCTTTCACTGAATTGTATAGGGCATGACTATATGTAAGGTGTGAATGTTGAGTACGCTACCTGCAGGTTGCAAGTAAAATGAATGATTTGGCTGGTGATGGTACCACAACTGCAGTAATAGTGGCTCGAGAAATGATCAAATCTGGGTTGTTGGCAGTTTCTTTCGGAGCTAACCCCATTTCTATAAAGAAGGGAATGGATAAGACCGTTAAAGAATTGGTCAAGATTTTAAAGAATAAAAGTTTTCCCATAAAGGGACAGGATGACATAAAAGGTTCTTTCTTAGCCTTATCCAGATCTTGTGAACAAATTTGTTTCTGATTAAGGATGGAAAAATTGAATATTGAAAGTCTTTATTTTTGCAGCTGTTGCTTCAATCTCTGCTGGAAATAATGAGTTTGTTGGTAACTTGATTGCTGAAGCTATAGAGAAGATTGGCCCAGATGGAGTAATTTCTATAGAATCATCCTCGTCATTTGAGACCTCAGTGACGGTTGAAGAAGGAATGAAGGTGAAACAGATTCTTCTGGTCTGGATACTTATTTGATATCAATTATTATAAATGACTGCTTGCAGGGAATGGAGGCATGCTTTGCTGATCTATCAACTTCTGTCACAGTCCATGCATGAAAAATTTCTGCAACTTTTAGAAAAAGTTTCATATCATTTCTTTCTCTATAATTTTATCAATAAAGATTTTTAGGATGATCTGTATAACTATGGCTTAACTAATGTGGACAATCTTTTATTTTTCTTCAACTATTTTTGTTTTTAAACATCTAACAAAAACAGGTGAAAGTGTTACCAGTACTTAAAGGGTTAGGATCTTTCAGCTCCACTGAGATGCTTGAACTGTTGTTTTGCTTATTTGCTGGAAACTAATTCGTCAGATGATACCTTATTACTATGCTTGTCTAAACTTTTATTTTTGTCTTATACGTTCTATAAATTGAACAAAGGTGTTCCTTGTCTACAGATTGATAAGGGTTATATGTCACCCCATTTCATCACAAACCAGGATAAATCTCTTGTGGAGTTTGACAATGCTAAAGTCCTGATAACTGATCAAAAAATTTCAACCGTTAAAGAAATAGTTCCTTTACTAGAAAAGACAACCCAATTGAGTGTCCCACTGCTAGTCATTGCTGAAGATATCTCAAGGCAAGTTCTGGAAACACTGGTGGTGAACAAAATGCGAGGTTTACTTAATGTTGCTGTTGTCAAATGTCCAGGATTTGGAGAGGGAAAAAAAGCTCTGTTGCAAGATATTGCCCTTATGACAGGTGAATTTACATATGGCATTCTAAGTTTCCAACCTAAAATCGGTTTTCTTTTGCGTTTGGAATGTGAAAAAATGGCATAACAGAAGCAGTTCCATCACACTTATTTGCAGTGGTATGATTTAAGCTTTCTTGTTTTCGTCTATCTACAAGTTGAACATTACTGCCTTGTATGCTCAAGAAGAGTGTATGATATTTTAATGCATTTTCATACAAATTGTACCTTTCATAAGAGTTTCAATACTTCTATTTTCTCTGATAGGAGTCTTTATTTGATCAGGTGCTGATTTCCTTTCTGGAGATTTGGGTCTGGCCCTCGAAGGTGCAACCTCTGATCAGCTTGGCATTGCAAGAAAAGTAACTATAACAAGTAATTCAACAACCATAGTAGCTGACCCTTCTACAAGAGCTGAAATTCAGGCAAGAATCTTGCAGATAAAGAAGGACCTAGCTGAAACAGATAGTTCATATTTGTCAAGAAAGCTCTCAGAAAGAATCGCTAAGCTCTCTGGAGGTGTGGCTGTAATTAAGGTCTGAAATATAATTAAAATAATTGAATTGACATCTTTCTTTTTTTTAATCAAATCTATGTGTCATTTTCATGCCTCGAATTCAGAACTTTTGTGCCAAAAAAGCTCGATGCAATGTTATTTTTGGAGCAATCGGGAGTTTTACTTAACACATTGACTCACCATCTTTAAAGGGCCTGTTAACAACTCTGAATGAGGCTCTAATGTATTCACGTTTTAAATCATGACAGCATTATCCAAATTGTGTTAGGTTTTCTTTTAGATGTCTTGATTGTTGGAATTCTTAAACAGTTCAAAAGCAAACCTTCCATGTCTGTTGGCTCTTTGTCTATCTTATATACTGAGCAATGTGCAATTTAATCCAGGTAGGAGCACACACTGAGGTGGAACTTGAAGATCAAAAACTCAGAATAGAGGATGCAAAGAATGCGACATTTGCTGCCATGGATGAAGGAATAGTGCCTGGTGGTGGTGCTACTTATGTACATCTATTGGAGCAGATTCCTACAATAAAAACTTCTATGAAAGATCCAGATGAACAAATTGGTGCTGATATTGTAGCAAAGGTATGCAGTTAATTGGTTTTCACATATCTGAGTAGAAACTTTCTTCACTATTTTATACAAACAAACATCAAACAGTTGGGCCCCATACAAGGTCTTTCCTTTATCGAATCATGGTCCTTAATGTTGTTTTATTTGTCATATTTGGTTATTGTAGTAGTTTTTTGATGTATCTAAAATGGTTTCTATTACTAAAATCTTGTCTTTTTACCTCTAGACCTGGCTGTTGAAGGCTATTCTTTTATCACAAAAGTTTGTCAATGATGATTTGCAGGCACTCATTGTACCTGCATTGTCAATTGCAACTAATGCAGGAGTTGATGGAACAATTGTTGTGGAGAAGACTCGTAGTTGTGATTGGCGAGTTGGATACAATGCAATGACAGGAAGATATGAAGATCTTCTGAATGCTGGAGTAGTAGATCCTTGTCGGGTTTCAAGATGTGCACTTGAGAATGCTGTTTCCATTGCTTCAGTGGTCCTTACAACTCAAGCTGTGTTGGTAGAGAAAACAAAGAAGCCAAAGCCGCCTGTACCTCATGTTCCAGGTATAAGTCCTTGAGGACACAAAGGCAGTTGGATGGAGGAATTGAAAATTCATATATTTTTTTGGGTTAATGTAATGTAGTTGACACAAGTGATTGTGGGGGTTTTTGTTTATTGAAACTCATGAATAATAAGTTATCTATAATTCTTATTTCCAAGAGAAATTCTAGAATGACTGTTTATGAGAAAAACCCAGACTGCACACAAGCAAGGGGAAGAAGAGTGTGCAACCTATATAGAAATTGAAAGTGAAAGAGAAATAAAAGAAATGAAGATATTGAAATTGCTTTTAAACTGAGAATGAAAAGGAAAGGGAGGAGTAGGAGAGTTGGTTACATCAATTAATCCAAAGAAGTATTAATATGAATTGAAGTGTGTTGATTTTTTTTTTTTTGTATATAAAAAATAAAGCTAAAACATGGTAACCCAGAAAAATATAATAATACCATAATTGGGAATTATAATTATGTAGATTTAGAGGGTTGTGATTTGATTTTCATTGTTTGAAATTGCAACACTCAACTCGGCTTCATTTCTAAGACACGTTTGTAACTCAAGCCACAAAAATATCCCTTCTACCATACTCGCCAGTCTACATCCCGCTAATAATGAACAACTTAGCTTTATTATAAAATATATTCTTATTACTGTTAATTGTTGTTTCTATTGCCTGCCTGACTGCCAATAGTAGATCCACCTGCCCTACACTAGTCTACGCTCACCAGCCACTTCCAATTTTCTTAAGGCCTACGAAGATCTGAGCTTCATGCTTCCACACAAACTCAAGCTCGCTTTTCTCTTCAACTTCGACTTCTGAATTCTCAGCTATCTTTCCTTTTCAACTGTTTCTTGCCTGTTTGGCTACTGAGAAAATGAGGCTCAATTTTCTACTTTTTTGTTTTAATGTGTTAGTCTATTTCTGCTCTGAATTTTAAGTCATTTTGTGTTGTTTCTTTTTTAGTGTGTCTCTTTGATGAGAAAATGACGCAAAGTTTTGTTCATTTTTTTTACTGTCTGTCTTTTGTAATTTGCTCTCAATTTTTCTCCTTTTTTTTATTGTTTAATTAAGGTGCTTATTGTGTGTTACATTAATAAGAAAATGAGGCTAAGTTTTGTTTCTTTGTCTGACTTTTTTGTGTTTAGTAATATTGCTCTGAATTCTATATTTTTTTCTTACTTAAATTGTTTGTACTTTGTTTGGTTGACGAGGAAATGAGGGAAAATTTTGTTTAATTTTTTGTTGTATAGGTGTTTTGTGATTTTCTGTGCATTCTATTGTTTGTTTCATGGTCTGTTTGGTTGAAGAGGAATGAGGGTAAGTTAGAAACCTTTATTTTTTTTCTATTTTTTGAATGTGCAAGTTATTAGTGATTTGCTCTGATTTTAAAGGTATTTTCAGTTCAACTGGTTGTGCTCTGGTTGGCTGATGAGAAATGTGGCATAATTTTGTTGAATTTTTGAGTTTCTTCATGCTTAAGTAGGATTATTACTAACTTTGGATGCTTGTAGTGCTGATATTTTCTTGTTTTGATGGTAGTATTTTATAGTATTTGCTTTTATTTATAGCTGAGGGTTGTGATATATTATGTAAAATGAGAATTCAGCAAATGAATGATAACATGTCTTAGAAGCTGAAAAGCTGGAGAGAAAATAGTCTGAGGTTTTTTCTTGTTCCCTGTTTCCTTCAAGTAGCTAACAGCTGAAAATTTGGTGTGCTTATTTGGTAAAGAATAAATCTGGAAATGTAATACAAAGGGCTTCTATAAGGTAATATTTGTAAGCTTTACAGGAATTTTGACCATAACTCCAGCTTGTGATTGTAGAAATTAAAAGAGGATTGATTTCATTTGTTTATGGCAAAATCGCAGCAACAATTTTCTGCTCAAGATGCATCGTTGTCGCCTACTGCTGTAAGGTCAAGGGAATGGGAGGGTCTGTTGAGATGGACGGAGTACTTAGGTCCTGACACAACATCTCCAATGTCATGGAGAACCTCTAGGAATGGGACTCTTTGATGGACAGGCCCAGGGTACTTCAGGTGGATCCCACAAGGGTTTGAAAATGCAGTGGGTGGTCCAACTAATTGAAGTGGCTGATGGATTGATGGCCAAGATGTATCGATTTAATCAATTATTGGACTACTCAAATCCAGTAGGCCGTGTGTATTCTGAAGCATTGTGGAAATTAGGCATGTTCCCGAACCATCCCAGGATATGTTTATTGCTATCAAAAAAGTTTCCAGAGCACTTCAGCAAATTGCAACTTGAACACGTAAGAATGGACTTCGTCTGTATTGAATTTGTGGCTGTTTATTCTTTTTCGCTTGAGGAATATGGGTTTAGGTGATTGCCTTATTTTTTCAACCATTAATACAGGTTGATAAAGCTGCCTTGGATGCTATGCATGACAGTGCAGAAGTTTATTTACAAAGCTTGGCACCATGGATTCAGGTAGTTAATAAATTATTCTTCAAAAAGCTTTCCCTGCTTGTTTTAAGTAAACACAAAGACAATCAAAAGTAAAAAATAAAATATTGAGGACATTGATAATATGTCATCCAGTTTGCTTGGTTCCAATTTGATTTCCATATTTCATGCCAAAATCAGAAAGATCTTGGGAAGCTGTTAGTCAAGCAGTCATTTTTAATTACTACCACTACTTCTCATATTGTTATTCATCTTGGATAGTGAAATCCAAATTTCATACATGCTTTTTTGTTCTTATATGTCACAAATCAATTATTTTTACATTTAACTGGTAACAGCTTTCTTTGTGTGAATTAGTTGCTTCTTGACTTGCTGGCATTTTGGCAACAGGCTCTGTGACTGTTATGGCAGGAATTGGATGTGGTTCAAATGCGTAAATAATTAACAGAAAGAGAAGGGAAACAAGCGAGAAGAGCAAAGCAGGAAAACAAAAGAGAAGAAAAGAAAAGAAAAGTAGAGGAGAAAGAAGTAATAATGTGGAAGATGGTGAGCAAGAGGAAAACACCAGTCGCATGGAACTTTCAATGAATACTATTGGAGGTAGTGTGAGTGATAATACTATCAAGTTAAAGGGGCAGATGAAGGGAAAACCAATTCTAGCATTGATTGATAGTGGGAATACCCCTAGCTTTGTCGATGGTAAAACAGTAGGGGACCTTAAACTAGAATTGACTCGGGTGGCTCCTATGACAGTTGCAATAGCCAATGGCTGCAACTAAGTAGTCAAAGTTAAATGTACAGGATGTGTTTGAACTATGCAAGGTAACGCGTTTCAATTCAATGTTAAGATGTTGAAGTTAGGAGATCATGACATAATCCTGGGTGTTAACCGGATGAAATCAAGCACACCTGTTACTTTTGATTTTGAAGGTAATTGACTGGTAGTTGAAAAGAATAGACAATTTGTGAAGAATGAAAGACAAGAAGACTAATTGGAGGCGTGTTAATAGTGAAGATCGAGATGACAAGTGGAAGGCCAAATCTATTTCTCTTTTATATTTAGTTGCATTTTCATTTCTTTGTAATGAAATAGTTAATCTGTTATAACCAATGTCACCTGTTGTGTGATAGTGCTAACAACACATCATTATATAAATATACATGTAAAAAGAATCAATCAATATATACAATTAAAAATTTCTTTACAAATATCTCTCTTTCTTTCCTCTCTTTCCTCCTCTACTATTCTTTTCTTTTCTTCTCTTGTGTTGTCCTGCTCTGCACTTCTTGCTTGTGTCCCTTCTCTTTCTGTCTGATAAACCAGCAGAGCAACACACTGGATCAGCAACTGAGGTTGTATGCAACTGGTACATAGACAATTTTGTCAAGGACATATCTGGTGCTGGAATCCTGTTTACACCGATTCACAAATGCTTCAAAAGTACAAGGCCGGTTGGGGGATATTTTGCCGAATAAGCTACTGATATCAGAGATTTGCAAGCATGCATCCATCTCTTTGGTGGTTATGGGGTGGATAGTCTGGACATAATGATAAAAGATCATACAGCTGCTCTTTTGCACTGCATTGACACAACATTGCCTTCAGACCATGAATTTTTGGAGGCGGTTGCTGTCAGCAAGCAAAATGGCAACAGAAAAGTAAGAGAGGCCTCTTTGAAGCATATAGTCAATTTGGACACGCTTATTGGATTTTGCATTGAGGCAGGGCAAGCACTAGCTTTTGATAACCTTCTAGCTAAAGCTGCTGGAACTGTTCTTGAAGAAGGTGCACTGTTGTTATACTCTTCACTTGCTGGTGTAGTTAAGCATATGCCTGAAGAACTGCCTGAAAAGAAGGAAATCAGAAGGCTGAAAGGGGTGGCAAACAGTGTTGGTGTGCTTGCCTATCATGATTCTGAGTAGGTAAGATCAATTTTAGAGAAGGTTGGAGGTGCACATGATGATTCTTGGGGTTTGCAAGCTTCATGACCTCCAATATTTGGAACACCACCGGCTTCAATGTTGACACTGGAGATTTCAACAACAATATCAATTGTCTGGCAAGGTAAGTTTTCACTTTTTCCCACAATATTCATTGCCATTTCCAATTTAAAGCAGTGTTCTAATCATTTTGAAGATATTACTTGTCAAATTTAACTCCACTGAATTACTATCTCGTGCTGTTAATCATTATGACTCTTGCATCAATCTGGAATTTTTCTGGCAGGTGCACCCATGCTTTGATTGCAGGACGTGACTATGTTAGATTGGAATGGGAATATCACCAGAGACAGACTATCTCAAATGACCATGCTGGTGAGGCTTTGGATCCTGAAAAACAAAGCTGTGTTTCTGCAGAAGCTAGCATCAAGTCCACAATGCAGGTTTTTGTGAAACTCTCTGCAGGATTAGTGCTAGATTCGAGGGTGAAGCTAACAGGTAATAGGATAAATGTCTGGTAATTTTCTTATAAGATTAGTAGCTCCTACTAAAATTATGGACGTTGATTATAAACAGATCTCCTAGGATAGGGAAACTTATATTTTTGGACTAACTTTGGGAGATATAACGTTTCCTTCCCAGAAGTTCTCTTGAACCTCATGTTCCTTAATGCTCTCCTCCGATCGATATATAGTCAATACTATTTGAATTCCCCACCCCGTCACACTGGCATTACTAAGCGTATCACCCCGCATGCCCCTGCTCTATCATATGCCTCTCCTACAACAAAGCAGCCTCGAGGCTATTCAACACTGAAATATAGTGCTAATGATTCCGGCTACTTCCCAGGATCATTATCCCATAGCTAGGAACACCTCTATGATCCCAAAAGTGGAAGCATATGCGAAGGTAGACACTGGAATGTTTGCCGCTCTGGGTCACTTGATTACAGTTCAAGCCGCAGTAAAGATGAGTTCATTGAAGGCTCAACTTCTGGGAGTACAAGTCCCAGCCCTCTGCCAACGTTTGTAGTATCAAGATCTGGTCCGATATTATACAAGTAGAAAGATTTGACAGGCACCAAAGAGAAACAAGGGGTAAATTATCTACTCATATCAGTGATCGTTATTCAAATTGTATATGTAATTACACAAAGCTTGTTCATTCAAATTTTGCAAAAATAACTTCCCCTTGAAACAGTCTACGTAATGTAAGTTAATGTCATAAATCACCTTGTGTTTACCAGTTTTTCAGATGGACTAAACCTTAACCTAGTCAAAGGGTTGATCTATCGGTTGATCGGCCTCACCAATCAAATAGAACAACAATATTAGTATGATATAATTAGAATTTTAAAATAGATTGTAATTATATTGATACTATTTAGTGTGACTCAACAGTTGCACTGTGATCTAACACAATTTGTCTAATCTAACCCTAAATCAATTTGGTCTAATAATTAAAATGAGTTTGAGTCATGAATTGGATTCAAGTTTTAAAACACTAGCGTTTAGGTTATTTTTAAATTTGTGATCCGTGGTTTGTTTGTCCAATATATAAATGAGTGCTTACTTTTGAAAACTCAATAGAGTGTGCAGATAATATGTTATTACTTTTATATTCAATTTTAAATCACCAAATCATGAGTTATGGTACAAGTCAATGAACAACAAGCTCAATGAATATGTAATAGGCGACATTAAATTTAGGGTACATTATTAAAATACATTGGGAACCAGGGAACCGATGATTACCGATCCTGGCTAAGAAACTTGCAGAAACTTAACGAAGGTGGTGCCTGCAAGATGCATATAACAACTGAGACGATTGAGGAATATTTGAGGAATATATTATAGACAATCCTGAGGAATTCAAACCTCAAAGTTTCTTTGGTTCCACGGCGAACTTTGCAGCGGATAGTGGGGAGGCCAAGGCGCTGATGAGCTTCAAACCGGTGACATCCAGAGAAACCTATGCAATTAAAAATATATTTAAGCAAGGCTCGTGAAGAAGCTTCTATCTGAGATAGACATGCACATACCATAGTAATTTCCTTCCACCTCGATCACGTCAATCTGCATGAGTTTTTGTATATACAATCAACTAATTATACTCGAGTGAAAAGAGTAAAAAAAACAAAAAAAAGGGTAGAAAATATAAAATTCTAAAAGAACACCTTCTGCCAAATGATTTAAAAGATAAAAACTTGTGGATTATGAAGAGAAAGCATCTGAATTTGTTCAAGATTTCCCTCATTTAACGTTGATCTTAATGTTTTAGTGAGGTAGGATTCGATGTAAATTGTGTGAGCTCCAATTATAATTTGGATCAAACAAGTTATAGTTGAATTGAAACTATGTATTAGACTTATTTTAATAAATAAATTGAGTTTTAATTAAGAATTGAATTTATTTTTATAAATGACTCACTTTGAACTAAAGACTAGACTTGTTTTCATAAATGAGTTATGTTGAAATTGATTCAAACATTCAAATTCAATTCAAATTAAATCATGTTCAAAATTAAATTTTTTTTAACCAAAATTAAGATTTTAACTCTGTACATCTCAAACTGATTCAAACTACACTTGTTCAGGCTCATCCATAAATCAAACCCAGTTTCATGTACATTTAAACAGATGATAGCTTCGTATTTCATCCTCTGCAGTTGTCATCCATTTCTTAACCCAGGATGCTGCAATGGATTCAGGATATGCCTTTATCTTCTTCATACTAAACTACAATAATCACCATTTTTTCTACTTTACATTCATTTCCTTCACTTTCTTTCTCACCAAACAAAACATAAGACAACTTATTTGAACACCAAATCAAAGAGATGACAAAAAATAATGAGAGAGCTTACAGGTACTTGGAGGCCAATTTCTTTAATACTATCCATCAATTCTTTAACTTTGTTAGGATCATTAGCTCTTGTACGCATAAGGGGTCTCTTTATCTTATCCAGAGGAAGCTCCACTACCACCGGCCCTCCATTTTCACCACCATCACCATTACTGCTACTACTGGGAGCCCTCCCTGAATTATTCAACCAATATAAACCAACCCATCAAATCATACAAATAAAATCAAAATGATAACTTTATAATGAGAAATAATAAAAGGAGTACCATTTGAAGAAGCAAAAACAGTAAAGCTCCTCAAGTTGTTTGGAAGTTGCAGAACAAAGTTTGCCATCTTCTATGCTGCCGTTCTTTCTACCCCATCTCCTGCTTTTAAACATAAAGAGGGTCTTAATTTGCCTGCTCTCGAATCCATCAAACATGAAATCTCTTGTGCCATCACAGCCGTTCGATGTGGTGTAAAATTTGAAGGCTTACCAGTGACAGTAAGTAATTTGATTATGACTTACAAAGCTGAAGTAATATATTGGGGCCAGGGGAATGACTTCCTCTGGACAGTGGGCTGCTATCCTCATTGTACAAACTATTTTTTAAATTAATATGGACCGTTGATCTGATCCTACGATTCAATTTACTTCCCCAACCCTGATCATATTCCTTAAACCCTAACAAAATCTTATTCTTCTTCAATTTTTTTTACACTGAGAAGAGAAGGGAAGGGGAGAAACAATAAACATGAGTTTAATTGCAGGTTCTTACGAAAAATTCATCTGGGGTTATAGGCTTAAACCCTTAAAAGACTCTTCTTCGTCTTCTTCTTCAACCCTAACCCTAACCCAGCTTTTTTCCTATCCCTCCCATCTCGCCCCCATCACAACCGTCGCCGTTTCCGGCACCGCCGCGGCTTCAGGCTCCACTGACGATACCATCCACCTCTACGACCTCTCGTCTTCTGCCTCTCTCGGCGCCCTTCACCTCCAAGACTCTACCTCTGTAACCTCTCTTGCCTTTTACACTCCACCCAATCTCTCTGTACCTCGCAACCTCTTAGCGGCGTCCGCTGATGGATTCGTTTCGATTTTTGACGCCGACCCTTTTGTTCTTTTGAAGTCCATTAAGGCCCATAAGAAGGGAGTCAATGATTTGACCGTTCATCCTTCTGGGAAGCTGGCGTTGAGTGTTGGGAGAGACGAGTGCTTGGCTATGGTTAATTTGGTGAGAGGAAGGAGGAGTTTTTATCATAAGTTGGGCAAAGAAGCAAGCTTGATTAAGTTTGATTTGAGTGGGGATAAGTTTTTTATGGTTACAGAAGAGAAGATAGGGGTGCATCAAGCTGAAGATGCAAAGTTACTGTGTGAATTGGAGGGAAATAAGAGGGTTCTTTGTGCTGCACCTGGAGCGGTTAGTATATGTTTTGTTGTTATAAATTGGCTAATAATTGTTTTGATTGATTGAAGTTGTTTACGCTTGAAGCAAATGCATATTCGATCTATGCTTCTTTTTGGTGGTTGGAATCAAAGAATAGGAAATTCTCTATGTTAAAATAGATTTAGAAATTCACTGGTGAAGCCTGAACTGATAAAGTTTAAGGTGGGAACTCTGTGGTGGAACACAGTGTTGCATTTGGCTTAAAATTAAATAACTCAATGTCTATTCATCTTTTGCCTGTTCATTTTCTGGTTTTTAGTTCCTGAATCTTATTTGTATGTTAACAGAATGGAGTTCTACTTTCTGGTGGTGAGGACCGTAGTATCACAGCCTGGGACACAAACAGTGGCAAGGTAGCATATTGCATTGGAGATGCCCATTCTGCCCGTGTGAAAGGTGTTGTGGTACTCACTAAGAATGACAGTGGCGATGCTGTTGATGATCCATATCTAGTGGCATCGGCATCCTCAGATGGGGCTATACGTGTGTGGGATGTCCGCATGGCCGTTAAGGAGAAGTCAATTCCGTTGGCTGAGGCTAAAACAAATTCAAGGCTGACTTGTCTTGCTGGATCATCTATCAAATGTGAGTATTCTTATTTTCTCATCTCTGATTTCCTTCTTGTGAACCTAATGGCACAAGCTGTTCTTGTGTTAAAATCCTTTGTTTTGTGTTTATTTATATGTTAGTCTTTTAGGAAGCTGCTTCAAATTTTTAACATTTGTGAAGTGTTTCCTTGTTTATGGTGAAAGTAATTCTTAGCTGCAAATTGGTTAGCTTTCCCTTTGCCTTTAATGGTTATCCACTTACTGTATGCTTTCAATGGATCCCTTTCCAGTATGTGTTCTCTCCAATCAATTAATTGGTGGGTAATTTTCGTGGGAGCTCTTTGTGACGCAAAGCTTAATAACTTATTGTTGAGGATACTGCTTTCTTATAGTAATTTTTTGGTATCATCGGGAGTATGGTCAAGTCGTAAAGGTGGCTAACCTTAGATTTCCTTTGTCTATTCCTCGCTTCATTCTTCTTTTTACCAATTTGCCAATTAAAAGATACTGCTTTCTTTATCCTGTAAATTGCAACTGATTCTCAATACTATCCTACTTTACTTGTTTTTCAACTTTCAAACGACCAGATATTGGAAAAAAGGCTCCACAAGAGAAGCAGAACAAGAATGGAGCTACAGAAGATTCATGACTTAAAAGAAAGGATGATTTAGGAAATTGACTTGAGCAATTCAAAAGGGATTCTGGGATTGTGAAGTGCATCATGTTCCTCAAATTTCCTGCCTGGCAACGACTACAATTCAATTTTGACAGCTTCGAAACTTGTCTGCACCAATTTTGACATATGTATCATTGGTTTCAAAGGTAAAAAATTATTTGATCAATTCTGCTATACGGTTGTGATGAAAACAATGAAAGGTTAATTTGAGTATTAGTATAATGCTTCTGTAAGTGGACTTTAGTAACCAAAAAAATAGTTCTCTGAGAAAATCTAAATTTTGTTGTTGGCAACCATTTTACTCATGCCTATCTATTAGTAGAAGTGCAAATTTTATGTGACTTTTGAGAGTTGAGTTCTGGTATAGCAGCGCATAAATGGTATAATTAGTACAAGGAAAATCAGGTCTTATAATTGAAAATTGTGTTCATGTTCTTAAATGGCTATGAATCAATTTTAAATCAGCCAATAGCTGAGAATGTAATTGATTTGAATGAGCCATTACAATGAAAGTATATCTTGTACTGTAGTGGTGTCACTAATCGCTAGATAACAATTCTACAGGGTAATAATTATTAAACATATTATTAATTTATAGTTATTAATATTTAAAATAATGTATGTATTAGTGATAATCTTTCAGTTTTGATAATAAATAATTTCTCACATCAAGCACAACCTAACTTTTTTTTCACTTTCGACAACCCTGATTTCCTATTATATCACTTTAATGACTTCGAAAAATCATAAAATTCCGGCACACCTCAAAGCCTTCTAACGTTTTTTTGTTCAAACACCTTTCTCTAACATATTAAACAGTAATTACGGAGCCAAAAGATCTCTTATGAAAAAGCTACTTTATTGTTCAACACTCTTGTATTTTGTGTTTTGTGTCCTTTTGATGCACATTTTCCCCTTTTATTTTACAGTCATTCTTTAACATTTTCACTAGCTTTCCTGGGATAAGAGGTTGACTTAGCTTGAATTCCAGTTAAATGCCGCTCAGGTGCGCTAATGAGCAAGCAGCCTATGACGTAATTATGCTTCATTCACCATAGCAAGATATCAGTTGATATAAGCCCCAAAACAGCATCAAAGAATTAGCACACCCGTTTAATTTTTACTGTGAATTTGAGCCAAGTCTGAAGAAGAACCAGCTTACACTTAAATAATTCAAGTTTAAATTGATTCGAATGATGAATAGTAATACCAAAAAAAGGAACGAGTCATTGAACAAGTAGAAAATAAATCACCAAAGAAGAGTAGAGATTATTGAAGTAAAAACCAAAAAAAAATTACCAAAGGAGAACTCTAGTGAAACCAGTTAACCCTTGAACTCAAGGTAGGCTACCATGCTAAAACTTCAACTCTCAAGTTCAACTCACTCAAACCGAACATGAATTTGAGTTTGAGCATGAATTTGAGTTTGAGCTAGCTTAACTTGAATCTTCCACTGGTGTTTTCATTTCTTATTGATGACAGTCACCACAGATGGAACAAGCTCCATTTCCCAAACCATCAGAGAATTTTATCAAAAGCTTTATCAATTTCAAATTTGCTGCAAATGGCTAAATCGTTTGCCAACCTCAATTGATTGTCCGTAATCTAAAGAAAAAACTATTTGAACAAATTCCACCCCATCAAAAAGTAAAAGAGGCATGGAAATACATAGTTCGATGAAACACATACAGATAAAAATGTATTTTCGGTTTTCCAGAAGCAACATTGCTCTATGCACGACATAACCTGTTCCAACGTGACCAGGTTGGTCCAATTAGTGCAAGGAGTCCTCTTCTTCACAGAACTTGGAGTACTGATCCGCATCCATCAAGGTCTTCAATTCACCAGCATCATTCATCTCACCTTTATAATCCATCCATTTTCATATGGGCTTGAGTTAACCTAAATCAAATAGAAGTCCTTAAATAATCTACATCTAAGAAACAATTTACTTCCAGCGTGTGATATAATCCTGAAGCCTAGGCAAACTAATGTTCAATATCACGATTTAGGGCCAAAATTCAGGTACCATATTTGTTATTGTGCTTAACTAATTCCTAGCATTTGTGCTAATAAAATTCTGCACACTAACAATTGCTACTTCTTTGTGTAATAACGATGACATGTCATAATATGGTTAAGTTATTTTAAATTAAGAATAACATAAAACTCAATTACATGATAACACATCATCATTAGCACTCAAATTAGTATTTATTGTTGATATACATTGTTTTACTGGCAAGCAATAAACATACCCAGATCACAAATTTCTTTTACATCTAATTCCATGTGCGGTCAAACATTGGACAGAAAAAAAAAAAAAATTACAATAACATAAAATTGGGTCGTGTCATATATGGTAAGATCCACAAGAGAGTGATAAATATATCCCATCTGAAAACAAAAGTATACAGTTTGTATGACTGATACCATATTAGTAAGTTTATAAGTATCTCAGTTTACTATACGAATGCTTAATTGACACATACTTTGATCATTAATAAAAAAAAAAAAAAAATGCTACCTTAAGACTCAATAGTCAATATTCCAAAACCTTAAATTAGCGGACAAACACCATGATGAATGACAAAACACAAACAAATCTGTGCAAAAGGAACACAACTCAAATTAATTCTACCAAATCGAAGAAAAAAGGCTGAAGATTTGCTACTAATTGTGACAGAGTAATATAGCACTTCATAAGCAAACTCACAGCTCTTCATTCACTTCGACTACTTTACCAGAAACAGGAGAGTCAACATCACTAGTAGCCTTGACACTTTCAACCGCACCAAAACTGCCACCTTGTGATACACTGACCCCTACTTCTGGCAATTCAACATACACAACATCGCCTAAATGGTCTTGAGCATGATCTGTTATACCAATTGTGGCAGAATTGCCATCAACCTTTGCCCATTCATCAGAATCGGCATATTTTAGATCCTTTACAACTGCAAGAAAATTGGAAAAGTGTCAGCATATTTAGATCCTTCATAACCGCAGGAAAATTTCAGAAGTATAAGTTGAAGCAAAAGCAAGCCCAAGTTGCAACAAAGCAATACATCCAACGGATTACAGGTCTCCTGAATTGCACTGGAAATTAGTATCAATAGGATAGTGTATCTTCTTTACTAAAGCAGGCATATTTTATCAGAACAAAAATAGATATAGTCCAAAATAATGTCACCAGAGAGGGGAGATACACAAAGCATTCTGAAGCAGAGAACAAAGGAGAAAATAGCGATAGTTTTTCATTAGAAAACATAGCTTTCTCATTTTGGTTTGTTAAGCATGATAAAGTATTCAAAACTCCACTTCAGCCACAAATAACTTCTAAAAAATATTTTTGGTTATCTACCAACATGCCACCACAAGATTACCACCACCAAGCCAAGACATTGCATATCAACATCTCATGCCATTTCAACAGCACCAATACCACAATGCCTTCACATTCTAGCCACCGCCATCCTCTCCACCAAAAGCAGACTAGTTGACCACCATTACCACCAGTTATTGAAATTTAGGTACCTACCAAACATTTCAACAACCAAAAAAGTAACTCCAAAAAGAAAGACAGTACCACCATACCGCCAAACATTTCCATTTAACTGGAGACTAAACATTTTAACAAAAAAAACAACCACCAACCAGTGCCATTTAGCTTGCCACCAAAAATGTTGACAAACCAAAAAAAAGAAAAAAGACTTCTTTCCTTTCATCAAGTACAAAAGATACAAACAGAAAATTGACAGTAAACAAAAGATGAAATATCATGAATGACTCATACCATATTCCAACACGATCGAGAACCGCCCAAAAGATCAGAAGCCATAAACAAACAAACAAACAAACAAAGATTTAAAAAACAACAGAATCCTAGCAGAGAAAATAAACAAACGAATGCACTAACTCAACCTCCTCTAAACCAACAGCATTCGACAAATACACAACTTGAATGAATCCCATCACAACGACGAAAACAAACAGAGCCCAGTTGCGAAAATCGAATCTTCAGTCAAATAGAATCACAGGTTAATCCAAAGAAGTATTAATATAAATTGAAGTGTGTCGAATTTTTTTGCATATAAAAAATTATGTGAAAAATTAAGCTAAAACATGGTAACCCAGAAAAATATGATAATACCATAATTGGGATTATAATTATGCACATTCAGAGGGTGGTGATTTGATTTTCATTGTTTGAAATTGCAACACTCAACTCGGCTTCATTTCTAAGTCACGTTTGTAACTCGAGCCACAAAAATATCCCTTCTAATCTACCATACTCGCCAGTCAACATCCCACTAATAATGTTAATTATTGCCTGTCTGTAGTTTTAAAACACTAGTATTTAGGTTATTTTTAAATCTTTGGTTTGTAGTTTGCCTGTTCAATCTAAAATGAGTAATTTTATATGTACATATATTTGAATACTTGATAAAATGTCTAGATAATATGTTATTATTTTTTATATTCAATTTAAAATCATCAAATTATATGAGTTGTATAGATAGTTTTATTGGATGCAAATTGTATATATTGAATACAATATATACAATTAAAAATTTCTTTACAAATATCTCTCTCTTTCCTCTCTTCCTCCTCTACTTTTCTTTTTTTTTTTTCTCGTGCTTTCCTGCTCTGCACTTCTTGCTTGTGTCCTGCACTCCTTTTCTTTCTGTCTGATAAACCAGCAGAGCAACACACTGGATCAGCAACTGAGGTTGTAGCAACTGGTACATAGACAATTTTGTCAAGGACATATCTGGTGCTGGAATCCTGTTTACACCGATTCACAAATGCTTCAAAAGTACAAGGCCGGTTGGGGGATATTTTGCAGAATAAGTTACTGATCTCAGAGAATTACAGGCATTCATCCGTCTCTTTGGTGGTTATGGGGTGGATAGGCTGGACAGAATGATAAAAGATCATACAGCTGCTCTTTTGAACTGCATTAACACAACATTGCCTTCAGTTCAGACCATGAATTGTTGGAGGTGGTTGCTGTCAGCATGCAAAATGGTGACAGAAAAGAAAGAGAGGCCTCTTTGAAGCAGATAGTGAATTTGGACACGCTTATTGGATTTTGCACTGAGTCAGGGCAAGCACTAGCTTTTGATAACCTTCTAGCTGAAGTTGCTGGAACTGTTCTTGAAGAACGTGCACCGTTGTTATACTCTTCACTTGCTGGTGTAGTTAAGCATATGTAAGTGGAAATAAAGACAAATTTGCAGACAATGATAAAAACTGAACAAAGTTGTATTATTTCTGAATGATTTTTACATGGATGCAGAAGACCATTATATAGAACAGAAATTTAACATCCCTTATTTTAAGCAACTACTTCCTAAATAAATGCCACTAGTAAAGCTGATAAACATTATATGTGATCTTCCAATATACTCTTCAACTAACAGAGTAACTGAAGTCTTATTGAACGGAACTACTAACCAGTCTAAGCAATGTTCCAGTAACATCCCCCCTCATTGCTTAGTTGGTGCCAACATCCTTCATTCCTAACCTAGCTTTGAATTTGATAAGTTTCTCCACACTTAATGATTTAGTGAAGATATCAGCAATTTCATCATTTGTTGATACATAAACCATCTCTATTTCTTTGTTAAGGACTTTTTCCGTATGAAATGATAATGAACCTCTATATGCTTTGTACGAGCATGGAATGTTGGATTGGCTGCCAACATTATGGAGCTGATATTGTCACTCTTGATTTGAACACAGTAGTCAACTTTTTCACCAATATCTTTAAGTAGTTGAGTCAACCATACACTATCACAAGCAGCTAGCATTGTCGCTCTGTATTCGGCTTCGGTGGAAGATAACGCTACTGTAGGTTGTTTCTTACTTGCCCAAGATACAACTCCTATACCTAAGTTGAAACAAAAACCAGAAGTTGAGCGGCGTGTGGACAGATCTCCGGCCCAATCTGCATCACAATAACCTGAAAGTTTGATAGGAACTCTGCATTTATAGAAAACTCCCTCGTTGATTGTTGCCTTTACATACCTTAAGATACGTTTAACAGCCTCCATATGTGTTTTCCTTGGACTGTGCATGAATTGACTCACGACTCCTACTGCATAAGCCAAATCTGGACAGGAGATTGTTAAATAGATGAGACTACCAACAATCTCTCGATACACATGTGGTTCATCTATGAGTGCACCTTCATCCTTTGACAACTTGTGATTCACTTCTAGTGGTGTTGATATTGGATTGGAGTCCAACATTCCAAACTTCATTAGTAAATCCAGTGCAAATTTCTTCTGCATGATCAAAATGCCATTATCATCTCGTACCACTTCAATTCCAATGAAGAATTGAAGTTCTCCCAAGTCTTTCATTTCGAACCGTTGAAACAGATCATTCTTTACCCTTCTAACATCTTCATAATTACTCCCCAAAATGATGAGGTCATCAACATATATTACGCATGTTGTTAATGACTGTGGACAATTTTTTATAAACAGACAAGGATCAGCATGTGAAGCAATAAACCTGTGAGAACAGAAAAATTCTTTAACCTTAGCGAACCAAGCTCTCGGAACTCGAATGCTTGTGATCTTAGCCACAGGGCTAAATGTCTCATCATAGTCATCACCATAGGTTTGAGAAAATCCTCTCGCCACCAACCGAGCTTTATAGCGCTCAATTTCGCCATTGGATTTACGTTTAATCTTGTAAATCCATTTGCAACTGATAGTTTTCTTTCCCTCAGGCAGTGGAACAAGATCCCACGTAGCATTCTTAGTTAATGCTTTCATTTCTTCTTCCATAGCATGTTGCCATCTTGGATCGGTTGATGCCTCTGCATAATTTTTTGGCTCATATGAGTTTATTACTTGCACCATATACATATAGTGCAGGTTTGTGACATAATAATCAGCCAACCTTTTTGAAGGATATCTTTCACGTGTTGGGTAGCGACGTGCTTCAGTAGAGTCATCGATTAGAGTGGAAGAGCTGGGATTTTGCGGAGAATTTTCTTGGTCTGAATTAACTGCAGGATTTTGTGAGTCTAGTTCAGATTCTTCTTCCTTATGATGCGGCATGAAAGGCAATACAGTTTCTTGATTTTCTTGAGATGGCTAGTACCATTGTGACTTCTCATCAAACTTGACATCCCTACTTTCGTATATACGTTTGTTGATGGGATCAAAGCATCGATATGCTTTTCTTTCCAACGAGTAGCCAACAAAAATGCATTTTATTGCTTTCTTGTCAAGTTTGTCTCTTCCTTCATCAGTGTTTTTCACATAAGAAATACAACCAAATATACGTAGATGTGTGAGGTTTGCTGTCCTTTGAAATAGAAGCTGATAAGGAACTTTCATTTCAGCTCGCAGCGGCATTCGATTGATCAAATACACTGCAGTATTCATAGCTTCAGCCCAATATATCTTCGGTAATTGTTTCTCATTAAGCATTGCTCTAGCAGATTCAACTATATGACGATTTTTCCTTTCAGCTATGCCATTTTGCTGAGGAGTTCTAACACATGTTAGTTGTCTCTTTATGCCATGCTCTTTGAGAAAATCACAAAACTCATGCGATGCGAATTCTCCACCATTATCTGTCCGAAGGTGCTTTATCTTCCTATTAAGTTGATTCTCAACAAGAACCTTAAAATTTTTGAAGTGTTTGAATACCTCGGATTTATGATGAAGAAAGTATAGCCATGTATAGTGTGAATATTCGTCAATGAATGAAACAAAGTACTTCTTCCGACTATGGGACTCAACTGGGCTTGGTCCCTAGACATCACTGTGAATAACTTGAAGAGGATAGTGTGTTGAAACCTTAGAGACAAGAAAGGGCTGCCTTGTTGCCTTGGCGGATGCACATGTTTCACAAGTATATTTCTTGCAGTGTTGAATTAAGGGAATTCCAGTAATTGACTGCTTCTTTGACATATCTATGACACGTTGAAGATTGTAATGTCCCAACCTCTTATGCCAAAAATGAGCAAGAGCAAAATTCTTCTTTGATGTGGATGACTCTTCCATTGTTAGAGCAAATAGCCTTCCCACCTTTTTTCCTCGAGCTATCAAATTACCAGTTTCTTGTTCCAAAATTTCACACCCTGTGCTACTGAAATGTACATTATAGCCCTGGTCTATGAGTTGCCCTACTGACATGAGATTCTTGCAGAGTTTAGGAACATGCAGGACATTAAATAACCTTCTCATATCTCCATTTGGCTTTGGCAGTTCGACATGGCCTCGTGCTTCGATTGCAAGAGTTATGTTGTCACCTGTTATGACTCTAGGAGTATTTGTCCATGGTTCTTTGGTAACAAAGAGATCAGCTCTTGGAGTCATGTGATTTGAGCATGCCGAATCAATATACCATTGATCTTTTGAAAGATCTAATTTTTCCATAACACATAGAGCTTCTTCATTCTTGTTGTCATCAAAGTTCTCCGTTAATTGATCTGCATTATCTTCTATTGCACTATAGTTCCCTTCCTTATACCAACAGTCCCTCGCAAAATGACCTTTGTTGCCACAATTGTAGCAATTGAAGTTTCTTGAACGATTGCTTGACGATCGAGGTTGACGCATTCTTGAGCTGAAATTTCCTTGATCATTATTGGTTGGTAATGACTTATCACTGGAATTTGTTCGAAATTGTCGACGATTCTGCTGCGGCCCAGTTGATTTTTGAACAAATCTTTTTCCTCGAAATCTTCCACTAGCATTGCTAAATAAAGCTTCATTAAAAGTTTCATAACTTGTGGTTTTGCTCTCCAACTTGCGTCTTTCAAGTAAAGCTTCTTCTTGTAGGAAAAGACTAATTGCCTCGTTCATTGGTGGTTTCTCTTTTTGAACTAAGACTCTCATTGCATCAAATTCAGTTCTTAAGTTTTCTGATATGATGGTAACTCGAGCGTCATTTTCCATCTTAATACCTATTCCCTCTAACTGATCACACAGATCTTTAACCTTGCGAGAAAATACAGCAATAGAATCATTGCCTTGTTTGCAAGCTCGCAATTCAGCCACCAAGAACGCCTTCCTAGCTCCGCTTGTTTGCTCTTGTACAGTGGCCAGACTGTCCCAGGCTTCTTTCGCATAATTTAGCTCTCTCACATAGGAGAGCATGTCAGACCCACAAGATATTTGAATTGCATGCAACGCCTTGCCGTTGTTCTTTTTCCATGCATTCAATCCTGCCTGATTTCCTGTGGGCGTAGCTTCAGATCCATCAACAATGTCCTATAACCCTTGTCCTCTCAAATAGCTCTTCATCCACACTTTCCAGTTAGCATAGTTCTTTTCTGTAAGAACTTCAGGAACAATTGCACTAGATGTCGACATTGTGAAACTACAGTTTTGCACTGTAAGAACACCTAAAAAAAAAATTATTGTCTCCTCTCTCTTCAGCAACCAAGCACTGATACCATGTAAGTGGAAGTAAAGACAAATTTGCAGACAATGATAAAAACTGAACAAAGTTGTATTATTTCTGAATGATTTTTACATGGATGCAGAAGACCATTATATAGAACAGAAATTTAACAACATCCCTTATTTTAAGCAACTACTTCCTAAATAAATGCCACTAGTAAAGTTGATAAACATTATATGTGATCTTCCAATATACTCTTCAACTAACAGAGTAACTGAAACCTTATTGAACGAAACTACCAACCAGTCTAAGCAATGTTCCAATAACAGCTTATGCCTGAAGAACAACCTGAAAAGAAGGAAATCAGAAGGCTGAAAGGGGTGGCAAACAGTGTTGGTGTGCTTGCCTATCATGATTCTGAGTGGGTAAGATCAATTTTAGATAAAGGTTGAAGGTGCACATGATGATTCTTGGGGTTTGCAAGCTTCATTACCTCCAATACGTGGAACACCACTGGCTTCAATGTTGACACTGGAGATTTCAACAACAATATCCATTGTCTGGCAAGGTAAGTTTTCACTTTTTCCCACAATATTCATTGCCATTTCAATTTTAAAACAGTGTTCTAATCATTTTGAAGATATTACGTGTCAAATATAACCCCAGTGAATTACTATCTCGTGCTGTTAATCATTATGACTCTTGCATCAATCTGGAAATTTTCGGGCAGGTGCATCCATGCTGCAAGTGCAGGACGTGACTATGTTAGATTGGAATGGGAATATCACCAGAGACAGGCTCTCTCAAGTGGCCATGCTGGTGAGGCTTTGGATCCTGAAATACAAAGCTGTGTTTCTGCAGAAGCTAGCATCAAGTCCGCAATGCAGGTTTTTGTGAAACGCTCTGCAAGATTAATACTAGATTCGAGGAGTGAAGCTAACAGGTAATAGGATAATGTCTGATAATTTTCTGATAAGATTTAGTAGCTCCTACTATAATTATGGACGTTGATTATAAACAGATCTCCTATGATAGCAAAACTTACATTGTTGGACCAACTTTGCGAGATATCACCTTTCCTTCCCATAAGTTCTCTTGAATTTCATGTTCATTATGCCATCCTCCGACCGATGTATAGTCAATACTATATGAATTCCCCACCCATCCCACTGGCATTACTAAACGTATCACCCCGCCATTCCCCTGCGCCATCATATGCCTCTCCTACAACAAAGCAGCCCCGAGGCAATTCAACACTGAAATATAGTGCTAATGATTCCGGCTACTTCAGAGGATCATCATCCCATAACTAGGAACACTTCTATGATCCCAAGAGTGGAAGCATATGCGAAGGTAGACACTAGTGTGGGTGGATTAATCATTGGCTCTATGTTAAATTAGACTCAAATATAGTACAATGTTTATTTGCTGATGTGGCTGCAGTCTTTTGTTGTGTGGGTGCTCTTGCTCTTGTTGGGGCTCTGCATCATGTCGACAAGGACCTTCTTGGGTGGTGGTTATGTGAACGACAAGTCAAATCTGGTGGTCTAAATGGGCGCCCTGAGAAACTTCCCGATGTGGGTATTTTCTCCCAAACTCCCAAACCAACTTTCATGCGGGAATATACTCACCATCATCTTATTGAATTGGTTAGGTTTGCTACTCATGGTGGGTACTTTCTAGCTCTATCATGATCAACAGAGCCCAATGGATCAACAAGGAGAAGCTTGTTAAGTACATCTTAGATTGTCAGGTTAGTTTTAGCTTGATCGATTGCTGCGTTATTCTTCAAAATAATCTCCAGGGCATTCTGCACTACCAATTATATCACCTTCTGCCTCTGGATTTCAGTTCCCAAAATTGTGTCCAAAATTTCAAGACTTTCTCTGATGTACTATGAAATTTTTAAATTTGCAGGACACCGAAAATGGAGGTATTTCTGATAGACCTGATGATGCCGTCGATGTCTTCCACACCTATTTTGGAGTGGCAGGTATCCGATTGCTTTGATTCTGTTTATTTGACTAAAGCATATGACTTTGTTATTTTTCAACTGGCATCATGTTCAATCAAATCCTCTTTTAGTTTTTTTTTTTTTAATCTGGTAAAACTCTTGCTGATTCCTTAACTAGTCTGTGATTTCGTTGTCCATCCATTCCTTTAGCATCTTACCTTTTACTTAGCCCAACTTCTTTCATTTGTTGAATTTTCTCTCCAGCAATTGCGTCTTCAGCACTTCTAACTAGATTCTTCCGCAAATACATCTTCCGTAATTTTTAGTCTGTACTATTGCCACCTAACCCCTGATCCATAGTTTGACTATCCAACATGCAAATGAGTATCTACTTTTGAATACTCGATAGAATGTGTAGACGATATGTTATTATTTTTTATCTTTAATTCTAAATTACTAAATCATATGAGTTGTGTAAATAGCTTTATTGAATGCAAATTGACCAAATATATATTGATTGTCATACAAGTCGGCGAACAACAAGCTCAATGTATGCATATATAATGGGTGACATGACATTTAGGATACTTTATTAAATCCTGGCTAAGAAACTTGCAAAAACTTAACGAAGCTGGTGCCTGCAAGATGAATATAACAACTGAGAAGATTGAGGAATATTTGAGGAATATATTATAGACAATCCTGAGGAATTCAAACCTCAAAGTTTCTTTGGTTCCACGGCGAACTTTGCAGCGGATAGCGGGGAGGCCAAGGCGCTCATGAGCTTCAAAGCGGTGAAATCCAGAGAAACCTATGCAATTCAAAATATATTTAAGCAAGGCTCGTGAAGAAGCTTCTATCTGAGATAGACATGCACATACCATAGTAATTTCCTTCCACCTCGATCACGTCAATCTGCATGAGTTTTTGTATATACAATCAACTAATTATACTCAAGTGAAAAGAGTAAAAAAACGAAAAAAGGGTAGAACACATAAAATTCTAAGAGAACACCTTCTGCCAAAAGATTTAAAAGATAAAACTTGTCGATTATGAAGAGAAAGCATCTGAATCTGTTCAAGATTTGCCTCATTTCACATTGTTTTTAATGTTTTAATGAGACTAGATTCCAGCTAAATTGTGTAAGCTCCCATCACAATTTGGATCAGACAAGTTATAGCTCAAACTACGTATTAAACTTATTTTAATAAATGAGTTGAGTTTCTATTAAGAATTAAATATATTTTCATAAATGACCCAATTCGAACTAAAGATTAAACTTAATTTTATAAATGAGTTAAATTCAAATTAATTCAAACATTCAAATTCAAAATTAAATTATTTTTAATTGAAATTAAGATTTTAACTCCGTACATCCCAAACTGATTTCAAGCTACACTTGTTCAGGCTCATCATTAAATCAAAGCCAGTTTCATGTACATTTAAACAGATGATAGCTTCGTATTTCATCCTCTGTAGCTGTCATCCATTTACTAACGAATAAACCAGGATGCTGCAATGGATTCCGGATATGCCTTTGTCTCCTTCATACTAAACTACAATAATCACTTTCTTTCTCACCAAACAAAACATAAGACAATTTATTTTAACACCAATTCAAAGAGATGACAAAAAATAATGAGAGAGCTTACAGGTACTTGGAGGCCAATTTCTTTAATACTATCCATCAATTCTTTAACTTTGTTAGGATCATTAGCTCTTCTACGTATAAGGGGTCTCTTTATCTTATCCAGAGGAAGCTCCACTATCACCGGCCCTCCATTTTCACCACCACCACCATTACTGCTACTACTGGGAGCCCTCCCTGAATTATTCAACCAATATAAACCAACCCATCAAATCATACAAATAAAATCAAAATGATAACTTTATAATGAGAAATAATAAAAGGAGTACCATTTGAAGAAGCAAAAACAGTAAAGCTCCTCAAGTTGTTTGGAAGCTGCAGAACAAAGTTTGCCATCTTCTATGCTGCCTGCCTTTCTACCCTATCTCTTGCTTTTAAAGATAGGGTCTTAATTTGCCTGCTGTCGAGCCCATCAAACATGAAATCTCTTGCGCCATCACAGCCGTTCAATGTGATGTAAAATTTGGAGGTTTATCAGTCATAGTAAGTAATATGATTACGACTCACAGAGGGTATGTCGGATTAATTAAAAGTCAGGGGAGGTTACTGAAATTAGCCACCAAAAAAACTAAAGAGACATTATCATTAAAATGAGATGTTCACCTTGAGAAAATTGTCAGCCGGTTCCAATGGCTGCAATAACCTCCTCTCTACTTCGGTACTCTATCTGCGAAAAATTTATGGTTTTCATTGTGTTATATTGAATTAAATTGAACTGGGTGTTTCTTATTTTAATTTTTTCTTTTGGTTGAAAAGAAATTTTGCAGGAAGTTCTTGTGCTAGAGCTTTTGCTTTTACAAATTTCAGACTTCCAGCTACAGCACGACCCTTTTTTAGTTACAAACCTGTTTGCATTATTATTCCACTTCAGTCTCGCAGGTACTGTTTACCTTATTATTTTGATGTAAAAAGTATAATGTTTGTAACAAAGTTTCATTTTTTTATTTTTTTTCTTTCGAAAATATTATATTTTTAAGATTTCACTTATTGAAGTTGAATTGATCTTTCTCAGTCCTTGAATTGTTCAATTTTTTTTAATTTTATTGTAATGAATTTTTAGACTACTGAATTATGATGCTTAAGAAAGCATAACCAAAAGGAGAACCTTGCTTTGTTGATAGTTATTAAAATGGAAGGGGAAACTATGGAGATAAATGATTGAAACAAAATGGAGTTAAGATGAACTTCTTCTAGTTGAGAGTTAAAATTTCTTGGTATTTGTGTGCGTATTTTGGAGATCCCTTAAAGTTTCCAGTTCTGTAATTTGTTGATTGTATTATTGTTGGTGGAATGGATAAAACTGTCTTGTGTTGAAATTTAAAATTGAGTGAAATCACTGGGTATTGGTTATAATATTAGCTTTTGCCTGCTGCTAGAATGATCTTTAATTTATGTCAAATGTCCATCGATGTCTTTCTTCATGTTAACTCGAAATTTGTGCAGATCATTTTCTCGTATTGGTGTTACAAATGATGAAGAGGCCCTTGCCAAAGCTGCTGCAGTGAATGCTGATAATGATGCTCCGACCATGTATTATAATAACCCTGGTTCCATCTCAAATTTTAGTTACAGTTTATGCATAGTTATCTTTTCTTTCTAGTTGAACTTTATGGATATGTATGTATCCATGTATATATGTATGAACGGGTCAGTGGAACTTTTGAAATGCCAGAAGTTCTGGAGATTTTCTGCAGATAGAGAATCTATGGAACTTTTGAGTGAGAAACTTAAATGTCAATCATGAATTTGATGTCATTAAATAAGTGGAAAATTGAGTGCTTGTAGGCAAATGGTATGCATGATGCACAATCAAGAAAAAAAAGGTGGGTGTATGTGTGGGGTGGGGGGGCGGTTGCAGGGCAGTGATATTACCTTCTTCCTCTAATATGTAGGCTGAAGATTTGTTTTCTACTGAATGTGATGGGAGAGCTTTTTCTTGTGATTGAAGAGTATTGTTTATCTAAATTAAAATCACAAATTGATTATATGTTTGACTACTGCTTAAGTGGGACATAGTCAGTTTGCTGATGGAAAGATTTATCTCTCTCTCTATTTCCTTTGGTCCCTTTCAGATTTGACAAGATCATAGCAAAAGAAATCACTTCATCCATTGTATATGAGGATGAGAAGGTCTTAGCATTTCGTGACATTGACCCACAGGCTCCTGTTCATGTTTTAGTCATTCCAAAGTTCAGGGATGGTTTAACAATGCTTGGGAAGGTTTGTTCCGATCAGTTTTATGTTATTCTTATTGTTTTTCCTGACTAAGGAATGCCTATTACAATAATCAGGTTACTCAACTCACAAAAGCATGCACTTTTGGGTGTTTTCTATGCACTTCAATTGAGATGAATTTTATTTGTTGTGTGTTCTTGTCCTTGTCAGGCGGAACCTAGGCATACAGAAATATTGGGCTATCTGCTCTATGCTGCAAAAATAGTGGCTGAGAAAGAAGGTATCTTGGATGGTTTTCGTGTTGTAATCAACAATGGTCCTGCTGGCTGTAAGCTTTCATTCCACACTATATAATTTCTTCAAAATGTTTTTTTTATCTCATTGACCCCTCACACATATTCGTCTTGATATTGCCTCGGTTGCTCTCCAGGTCAATCTGTTTATCATCTCCACTTGCATGTCTTGGGTGGCCGACAAATGACATGGCCGGCTGGCTGAAAGATTGAACTTTGTAACATATTCCCCTTTGCAATCTCTAATTTCTTTTGCTTTTCTTTCATTCAGATCTCGAACTCATTATCATCTATTAGTTAGGATCTATTGGAGATTATCTGCATGAGCTAGGAATATTTTGAAAATATTTTTTAGGACTAAAATAAGATACACTTTTACTTTATGCATAATAAATTAGCCTCGTGGAATAATTCATTAAAGTAAGAATTCTTTTCATTTCTCTGATGCTTTGGTTGTTTTTTGTTTACAAGCTTGTATATTACTTTTCAAATCCAAGCTTAAAATCCAGCTTATGCTGCCCATGGTGTCAGGTACATACATTGGAATTAGGGGTTGATACAGCGAGATGGGGCTCAACTCGGTGTTCGACTCAAATAAATTGAACTCAAGTTGGGCCAAACTCAAGTTTAAGTCGTCAACAGATTCATCTTTTTTGATGATTTTTTATCTTTCCTGGCAACATTTCACTTCTCTGTCAACTTTTCTTCTTAGACTTGTTTTTCCAACAATCTTTCTTTCCAAAGCTTTCCCATTATTCTTGGGTGAACCTATTGCCAATTTGAGCTTTATTTTTTGGATTTGAGTCAAGCTCTAGATAGCAGATCAGTTCAAATCCACCATTAATTGGAATTGCACTATGTTGGTGATAGAATAGAGTAGGGTTGGCAAGCTCGAACTCAAACGAGTCAGCCCTATACAAGCTTGGTCGAGGTCGAGCTCAAACTCGAACGAGTCAGCCCTATACAAGCTTGGTCGAGCTCGAGCTACTTGCTAAATTTTTTAATTAAAAATTTTGATACAAAACGACATCGTTTTAATAACGAAATAATTAAAAATTCGAGTTCAAAATAAGCCAAATCGAATTTGAGTCAAGTTCGAGTTTGGCTTCTACAAGCTCAAGCTCTATTATATACAAATCAAGCTCGTCTCGGTTCGAATCCAACCCTAGAAGGGAGTATGACTATATTTCATCTACTGTATTAAGACTTCTCCAAATATGACAGCCACCAAGTCAATGTTTCATCTTATTAAATTGAACTTTCCCACATGTTTACGATGATTTCAATTATTTATTGTAACGAGTTTCTCAGCTATCGACAGCAACTTGCATCCCAGTATTATAGAAAACTAGCCAATCTTTGATTCTTCTCAGACTGGCCTACTTAGTGCCAGCCGAAGGCCGATTCACCAACTTAACAAAGTTTCCTCTACCAAACAAACTATGGCAATACAAAAGGATATGGATAAAAGTTAAGAAACAAAGGCAATAATGATCTTTGATATTCCTTTTATTTCTAAATGTACAAAAATTACAATTGCACCTAAAAAATTGTATTTCCTGCAGCAAAATTTGTGAAGACAAATAAATTAACATCATAAATTTACATCCAGCATGCAAGAAAACTCTCCCCCTTCCACATCCAAACTAAAATAACAAAAGAAAAGTAATTTTAACCTTGAACCTTAAATGGTCAGTAGGTTTTTGCATTTGTAATTCCTTGGCGTTGACTAACTCAGATACTTTTGTATCCAGACAATTTCAGAGAAAACTATGGCAGATTGCGTGTGTATTGAACTTGCAGATAAAGGAGGCATCACAAGGAACTTATAATCCCAGTCTTGTTAGTACAAAGACAAGAGCAATCTGGCTCACTCAACTCCCTCTTGATAAGCCGTCTGTCACGATTAATCATAAGTTTAATAAGAGGCAGCTTCTGTGAGACTTGACGCCACACTTCCTTCACTGTTCCCTCTGGATGGTCATACATAAAATATCTCTGCACCTGAATGACAATTTACATAAAAGAAAATTAAACTTTAAGCACTCTAGGTAGATGGTATATTGTAAAAATCTGAACAAAATTGTGTTAAGAGACGATAAGTCTAACAAGCTCGTGTTAAAGTTGGCCCTGACAAATATTGTCATTGCCAGGCCATGCCCGCTTCCAATTGAGTCTAACCATGACAAAGAAGTTTATGATCTTAAGGTCAAACCCCGACAACAGCTTAGCTTCTAAACCATTGCACCAATAAAAATAAAACATCCATGTCTCTGTAGTTCATTTTTAGTAAAGCAATGCAACGAAGATGCTTTTGAAAAGGTGAGCAGAGTTGAATATTGGAAAGAGAGAAGTGATAGACTGTGAACATCCAAAACTATTTAGTTCGATGATGTTAATGCCTTAGTAGGAAACAAAAACCTAATTGCATTTCAACCAACTTTTAAGCTGATGAATGAGTATGAGTACACAACACACAAACTAAATTTCAAATTTTCATTCTAAACAAAAAGTGCAGAGGTGAAAGCAACTGCAGCTTTAAAAATAAACAAATGCAGATGCTACTTACCTCTTTCAGTTCTTTCTGATATTCCAGAATCTTTTCTGTGGTCACCTCTTTCAGAATTGAAACTAAATATCCAGGCTTCAGAGCAGTGTTGGTCTCTACAAATATTGCAATCTTTCTATAGTCTATCGCATCTTCAAAAGGCAACTCAATGCTATCACTAACTATTACTGGTATACACAAGCTAACTATAGAATCAAATAGACGGCAAGCTGAAGGGGTATCGCCAGCAGGATTCAAACAGAACTTTGATGTATGCATCCCTCTGGTGGCTGCACGTCTATTCTCTCTAGATTGTGTCCCATGTTTTATTATGAAACCTTCTTCAGTTTCAAGTAAGTTGAAAAGCAAATCCCGAATTTTGCCTCCCTGCAAAGACAACGGGAGAGTAGGAGATCATTAAAAAAATGTAAAGAGATCATAAAGTCAAGAAAAAAAACCAAATTATAAATCGAAGTCAGGACAGCATATCAACTGCACCAAAGCAGAGATCTAGGCAACTCTGTTGAAAATGCATTTTTTATATCTATTACATCATGAATGAAATTCTACACAATAGTTTCATTTAGCACAAAAACTAACTGGTTCCAAGGAAGGTGGTACATCTGAAAATGAGTACTCTGAGAAACCTTTGTTGACACAGATAGAGACTTTTAGGCAATTCTCCTATTCAGTTCAAAATTCACAAAAGATGAAGCATCCTGATTAAGCATGCTTAAACAGTAGGCAACATTCCACCTTACATCCATTCGCATGTTTAGATAAATAATATGTGAACACCATACCATAATATAAATGCACTAAACAATCAAATTAAACAAATCACATAATTTTCTGTTTGAACTTGGTCAATTAGCCAGACGTTACAATTTTCACAACAGTACAGATCATAAATTTGTTAAAACTTCTTCGCACCCCAATGCTACCCAAACAATTGAACCCTACAACCTAAATTCCATTGACACTACGCCTCTTAATAAATCTAAACCTTTTAACTAATAATTTTCTTCCTAAACCTTCCCATAATCTATAATTTCCATGAATGTATAACCCAAAAAACATCTAAAACACTAACACAATAAATAACTCTTTTGCAAATCAACACACACAATTCAATAATTGATTAAATAAGCATAAAAAAATAAAAATTGATATCAATATACCTCCTTTCGAAACCGATTGCCCATGAAGAACAACAAAGTATTCCGATTTTCGACTCCAATTTCACCCTTATACAAATTAATGCGATGCGAATACGGAATAATCACATCCTTCACAAGGGAACCCTGGTCACCCCTCAGCCGCCCGAAATCAGAAACCAACAACACAGCATTCTTCAATCGATCCACGACTCGCAACATGGCATTCGGGTCACCCGCCACAATCACGTGGTCCCACCCTTTGTTCCTCCTCCAATATTCCTGCTTCTCCAGCCATTCTACCAGCTCCTCCTGCATCTCATCGTCGCTGTACCGACGAGCCCCATCTTCGGGCGCCGGCCCGCCACCATTGTTCACGATCAAACTCAACGAAGAAAACACCGGGACGAAGAAAAGATCCGCCTCCTCGGGATCCGTTACCTTCACAATCGGAGACCCCACCCTCTCCACCTCAGGTCGATTCAGATCCGAAAACAAATACCACTCCCCCATGTGCTGGTGACCCGGGTATTTCAACGACGACACGTCAGCATCCGAGTGGACTAAACCCCCGCGCGCCAAAGCGTGCTGCTCGATGATGCCGTAAGTGAACTTTTTGGGAAGATCGTACATGTAAATTTTGACTTTCGAGTTTTGACCTCGAAAATTTTCAAGTTTTTGTTTGACATCGGAAGGGAGCTTGACATCGTCGGTGGGGAGGCCCGGCGGCGGCGGCGTAGGGTTGAAGAAGGTGTTGACAATGGCCAAAACGGCGAAAATCAAGAGGATGGCAAGTATAACGAGGCGTTTGAGGAGGGAAGATTTTCGCGCCATAGGAGAAAAGAAGGAAAGCGATTGGGCTTTGCCAGATAGAGCTGAGTTGAGCGAGGAGCGAGGAGAGCGAGAGGGAAATGGCGAAGTGGGTTTTGTTTTTCTGTTCATGAGTTGAGAGCATAGTGGAATTGGCTGGACGTTGGCTTTTGTTTTTGTTCGTTTGGGCTTGAAATATCTATAAATTTGGGGGTTTTTAAAATTTTTATATTTATCTCTCCTATTTTATAATTTGAGGGGAATTTGGGTTATAAAATTGGTATGGATTAGGGCTTTTATGGGTTTTGATTTTAAGTTTTGGGTGATTTTGGGGGAAAATTAGGTGTTGAGGTTGATGGTGTAAAGGGGATTGAAAATGATGTCTAGTTTTAAGTAAGGTTTATTGATTCATTGTAGTTTAATGAATTTGAAAATGAAATAAAGTATGTTTATGTTTATGTTTAATGATCAATGTTTGCATTTTAGTACAAAAATTTAAATTAAAATCTAAACTTGAATTAGGGATTTTTGGGGAAATTAGGTGGTGAGGTGAGGGTGATGGAGGTATATATGGTGTAGTAAAGTTGGTGTGATTTATAGCAATTTAATGATTTTAGGAAGACATTAAAGTGATATAGTAGGAAATTAGGATTGTAGAAAGTGAAAAAACATTAGGTTGTATTTGACGTGAGAAATTATTTATTATCAAAATTGAAAGATTATTACTAATATATATATTATTTTAAATATTAATAACTATAAATTAATAATATGTTTAATAATTATTATGTTTGATTAATAACATAATTAAAAAAATAAATACATATTTATAATATAATAGATTAAATATATTATCTTGGTAAATTATCTCATATATTATATGTTAATTATAAAAGATTATCCAACAATTTTTTATTAGGGAAATTTCTAACACCTCCAATAATTAAAATTGAGAGATTTTGACCTTTTGAATAGATAGCTTATTGCTGTAAATCCCCTTCAATTAATAAAATCATATCTATTTTGTTAGTGTATTGATTGTTTTCCTTTAATGAATGGGTGGTTCCAACATTTTTCAAGTTGATGAATTTTTGGTGAAAGTGTGGGAGAGATGATTAAAATATTAACTTGGAGAATTGTTATTTTGTGATTAGTCACACCACTACACTACAAGATATCCTTTTACTGTAATAGAAATCAATCACATTCTCAGCTTTTGGCTCATTTAAAATTGATTCAATAGCCATTTAAGAACATGAACACAATTTTCAATTATAAGACCTGATTTTCCTTGTACTAATTATACCATTTATGCGCTGCTACACCATAACTAAACTCTCAAAAGTCACATAAAATTTGCCCTTCTACTAATAGACAGGCATGAGTAACATGGTTGCCAACAACAAACTTTAGATTTTCTCAGAGAACTATTTTTTTGGTTACTAAAGTCCACTTACAGAAACATTATACTAATACTCAAATTAACCTTTCATTGTTTTCATCACAACTGTATAGCAGAATTGATCAAATAATTTTTTACCTTTGAAACCAATGATACATATGTCAAAATTGGTGCGCACAAGCTTCTCAGCTGTCAAAATTGAATTGTAGTCGTTGGTGGGCAGGAAATTTGAGGAACATGATGCACTTCACAATCTCAGAACCCCTTTTGAATAGCTCAAGTCAATTTCCTAAATCATCCTTTCTTTTAAGTTATGAATCTTCCGCAGCTCCATTCTTGTTCTGCTTCTCTTGTGGAGCCTTTTTTCCAATATCTGGTTGTTTGAAAGCTGAAAAACAAGTAAGGTAGTATTGAGAATCAATTGCAATTTACAGGATAAAGAAAGCAGTATCTTTTAATTGGCAAATTGGCAATAGAAGAATGAAGCGAGGAAGAGACAAAGGAAATGTAAGGTTAGCCACCATTATGCCTTGACCATACTTCCAATGATGCCAAAAACATTACTATAAGAAAGCAGTATCCTCAACAATAAGTTATTAAGCTTCGATAATCCATTGAAATTACCCACCAATTAATTGATCGGAGAGAACACATACTATATAGTCAAGGTGTAAGATGATCCATTGAAAGCATACAGTAAGTGGATAACCATTAAAGGCAAAGGGAAAGCTAACCAATTTGCAGCTAAGAATTACTTTCACCATAAACAAGGAAACACTCCAAAAATTTGAAGCAGCTTCCTAAAAGACTAACATATAACTAAACACAAAACAAAGGATTTTAACACAAGAACAGCTTGTGCCGATAGGTTCACAAGAAGGAAATCAGAGATAAGAAAATAAGAATGCTCACATTTGATAGATGATCCAGCAAGACAAGTCAGCCTTGAATTTGTTTTAGCCTCAGCCAACGGAATTGGCTTCTCCTTAATGGCCATGCAGACATCCCCCACACACACACACATATAGCCCCATCTGAGGACGCCAATGCCACTAGATATGGATCATCAACAGCATCGCCACTGTCATTCTTAGTGAGCACCACAACACCTTTCACACGGGCAGAATGGGCATCTCCAACGCAATATGCTACCTTGCCACTGTTTGTGTCCCAGGCTGTGATACTACGGTCCTCACCACAAGAAAGTAGAACTCCATTCTGTTAACATACAAATAAAATTCAGGAACTAAAAACCAGAAAATGAACAGGCACAAAATGAATAGACATTGAGTTATTTAATTTTAAGCCAAATGCAACACTGTGTTCCACCACAGAGTTCCCACCTTAAACTTTATCAGTTCAGGCTTAACCAGTGAATTTCTAAATCTATTTCAACATAAAGAATTTCCTGTTCTTCGATTCCAACCACCAAAAAGAAGCATAGATCGAATATGCATTTGCTTCAACCGTAAAGAAACAACTTCAATCAATCAAAACAATTATTAGCCAATTTATAACAACAAAACATATACTAACCGCTCCAGGTGCAGCACAAAGAACCCTCTTATTTCCCTCCAATTGACACAGTAACTTTGCATCTTCAGCTTGATGCACCCCTATCTTCTCTTCTGTAACCATAAAAAACTTATCCCCACTCAAATCAAACTCAATCAAGCTTCCTTCTTTGCCCAACTTATGATAGAAAGTCCTCCTTCCTCTCACCAAATTAACCATAGCCAAGCACTCGTCTCTCCCAACAGTCAACGCTAGCTTCCCAGAAGGATGAACAGCCAAATCATTGACTCCTTTCTTATGGGCCTTAACGGACTTCAAAAAAACAAAAGGGTCGGCATCAAAATCGAAACGAATCCATCAGCGGACGCCGCTAAGAGGTTGCGAGGGACAGAGAGATTGGGTGGAGCGTAAAATGCAAGAGAGGTTACAGAGGAAGGGTCTTGGAGGTGAAGGGCACCGAGAGAGGCAGAGGACGAGAGATCGTAGAGGTGGATGGCATCATCAGTGGAGCCTGAGGCCGTGGCGATGCCGGAAACGGCGATGGTCGTGATGGGGGCGAGATGCGAGCGGTAGGAAAAAAGCTGGGTTAGGGTTAGGGTTGAAGAAGAAAACAAAGAAGAGTCTTTTAAGGGTTTAAGCCTATAAACCCAGATGAATTTTTCGTAAGAACCTGCAATTAAACTCATGTTTTTTGTTTCTCCCCTTCCCTTCTCTTCTTGTCTGTGCAAAAAGAGTTGAAGAAGAATAAGATTTTGTTAGGATTTAAGGAATATGATCAAGTTTGGGGAAGGTAAATGAACCGTAGGATCAGATCAACGGTCCATATTAATTTTAAAATTAGTTATTAGAATAAGGAGAGCAGCCCACTGTTCAGGGGAAGTCATTTTCCCCGCCCTGATATGCATTTTGAGTTTGTGTTGCTAGACCAACCAATATTTACCCAAGGACAAACTCAAACCAAAATAGCCTAGGTGCTTCAAATCTATGTAAAACTTGAATGAGTCAAATTTGAATTAAATTTTCAATTCAACAACTTGACTCTAAATATGAGGATTTGTTGACGTGGCTACACAAAACTCTTATTTTTCTAATATTAGTTATTAAAAAATACAATAAAACCTTAATTTAGATTATGTTATGTAAGAATAACTCTTTAAATAGCTGGTCTAATTATGCACAAAAGCAAATCATGGTTAAAAGTGGATTTAATTTGAGTTATTTTTATTTGAATTTATTACTCGATTTGAATGAGTCAATTTTAAATTAAAACTCTAATTCGATAGTTGACTGAAGATCAGTCTGTTTATACATCTGACATTACTATTTATCCAATGATATTGTACACTAATTCAAATGAGTTTTAGTTTGAATTAGATATTATAAATTCAATCCAAATTTAGACCGATGCAGACTTGACTCAATTCGGATCAAATCCATCCCTAATCAATACAAATGATGAAAATTTTGTAACTACATCTATTATGGAACCTTTAGAACCTGGATATTTATGTGTTTTTAACACTTGCTTCTCCCTTGGACAAAAATGATAGAGCTAAAGAAAATGGTACTTCAACTGTAAATTTCGACTGAATAATTCCATCTTGAGTGTGGAAAGAAAGGTAATCCAGTGTAGATTCCAATTGCTTTTGACAGCATATATAGAAAGGCAATCCAATTTCAAAATGCAGAACATGCAAATCTATATTATATTCCCGATAAAACCAGTCACAACATAGTGTCACTACAGATACACAAGAACAGACAGTATTGCTTCATGTGATTAGACATGACTGATTACAATAGTACTATTCACAAAAGATTATCAGGTTGAAACTAGTAAAAGAAGTGATGGTTGGGACCAGAGAAACTACTGAACTTATATAAATGACTGATTGTATCAGAAAAAAGAGGGAACTGAAGCAAGGCAAACAAGGTGACAGGAACAAAAGTTACTGAAGCAGATGAAATGGCAATGGGTGAGAAGTCATTGCTAAGAACAAGGAAAAGAGTGGCTCCAAATGCTGCCGTCATGGTGGCTGTCGACATGAAGAGGGCTGCAAGGCCTAGTATCAATCTGTTTGGTAAGGAATGCAGGAAATTTTCTTCTGCATAGCGCGAGGTGAGAATGGAAAGGACCATTGATATTGCAATTAAGTGTTGCAACAACCATACATAAAGATGCAGTGTCTGTCATCCACTTCTCCCCTCTCGCAAAAGTTTCTCATGCTCCTCCGAAAACAAAATATAAGGTGTTTTCCCCTCCGAATTTTTGGACTCTCTAGAAGATGGTTGGACAACCTTTTCAACTTCCTGAAATTCAAAGGAAATTATGTTAAGATTCTACCTGGAAATCAAAGTGCAAGCTTTGCAGTTGAACATCAATTAACCTTGAACCAGGGCAACTCACGTCGAAGTTGCAGAGCTGCACCAGAATCAATTTTGAGTTGATCAGGAGGTGCCAGCTTTCCAGCCGGATGTACCATATTATTATTGTTTTCATCTTTATAAGCTGCTATCAGATCTTTATGGGCACCAATTGCATGAATGAGATTAAAAATACTTTCTTCTTGATGCAAGACTGCGATATGAAATATGCTTTGACTATGATTATCAACCTTCCAAATGAGGTCAGGACACATTCTAATCAACACTTTAATGAACTCAACATTCCCCAGCTCTGCAGTGGTAAACAATAATCGAGAAGGTTTCCTTAGTAGTTCTCCAAATTCTGAGTTATCTAGTCAATCAACACCAATTTCCAAAGTCGTTTCACCAATTCAAGAGCTTGGAGATGTGTTAACTTTGTGATAAGGACTGCCCTTGTACCTGGCACTGAACCCAACAGAAAATCATCGCTTGGAGACCTTTTTACAAAATTCTAATAATCTACTGTGTAATAATCATGTAAAGAAAACTCTGCTACTAAAAGAAAATTGTTAAAGCCATGAGAATAGCCAATAAAGGAGTTAGTAACATGAGTAAATGCACCTCCGCCAAATTCCCAGCCGACTACCACTTACAAATAGCAAAGGTTTTCTTGCCAATACATGAAGAGCTGTCTCTCCATTTCCATCCCGAGCTATAGCTAATTCAGGATGATGCCGAATTAAGTCCAACGCCACATCTAGCAAATTAACATTATCTTTTGATCAAACAGTGAATCAGATGTTACAAAACTAAAGAAAGACACTGGAAGAAGAAGGGCAAGTTACCAGAAAGATCAGTGTTGATGAGAGCAACAAGAAGTTTGATTCGATCTTTTTCTTTTAGATCAGTGTCCCTGGTAACAGAATAAAGACACCAGACCATTTCTCTATGGCCTAATAGAGCAGCCATACACAATGGTGTTGCTCCCTCACTACCTAGGATTGATGGCAACTTTTGGTTCTTATTAACCATCACCTCTGCAATCTTTTTGATTCCAGATGCAGCAGCAAAACACAGAGCTGTGTTCCCAACCTTATTCAGCAATTCCAGGTCATCAGGTGTCATAATATTCACAAGCTCCTGAACAAATACAGTATGTCTAGCTCCGGCAGCAATGTGAAGAGCAGTTTCCTGATTCCTAGTGGTACGTGCTGTCGTTGACACCCAAATTAAATCATAAATTCCTGCAACAAAAATGTAGTAAAGGAAAGTAGGGATCGTTCCCTCGAAGAGCCTTGATTAGTATGTCGTCACAAATAATCGAAACAAAGAAATAAAGGGGGGTTTTGAACTGAATGCAAATTATAATAGAAAACAATAAATAAAAATTCAGAAAAATAATCTAAAAGGAATAAATCGATTTAACAAACCTTGGTCTTCGATCACATCCACCATTGGAACTACGATCGATCATCGAAACAAAATATCAATTTAATTATTCAAATATTCGTTGTGGTATTAAATTAACCTGTCCTTCCTTACGATTAATTAACCAAAAACATGTATTTCAATTAACCCTTATTGATTAACAATTCGGATACGATCTCGAATTTAATTAAACAATAGCATTACGAATTAGAAAGACCAACGAAGCAAGACAACACAAACGTACGACGTTGCATTTAATCTAGTTGATTATTTTCCTAGGATTATAGCTTCTGACACAGCAAACGATAAACCTAGTTGCCATTTCGATTAGATGGATTGAACAATTACGGATTTAGCATCTAAACTAGCCGTAGATTATATTAATTGATAAACTAATCGCGCGCCTTAGAAATCAACCAACACAATCAATAACAAATAATTCAGAAAGATAATCAATACTCAAATAATCAAAAAGATGCATTAAAGAACAAAATAAATCTCACAATCATTGTAGTTCCATGGTTTCAGATCCCTTCAACCAAGATAAATTACTCAGCCACTGTAGAACATGTTTTGCTCTCTAATTCTCTCAATACAATGGTTGATAATTCTCAAATAAAAATAAGAGTATATATATTTTCTTCCTACTAAAAATCTGGAAATTGAAACTAATCCTAATCTCCTAATCCAATCAAGCAAAGTGATACATATCTTCCCAAAAAGAAAGGAAAAGATATGTATCTTTAATATATATCCTTCTTCCTAAAATATCCTTCCTTATCTAGCTCAATTAATCCTCTTTTCCAGCTGGTGATTATCCCTTTCCTTGGAAGCAAATCTTAATATTTTATGGACTCTTGCAACAGATCTGGACGTTCAGATCTGCTTTCCGAATTCTGCTCTCATCTTTCACGTGCCCACGCCTAGTCTGCATTACGAAATTTCTAGTTTAATATATCTGCTCCAGTTTTTCCTCTTTTTGGCCCAACTTATTCCAAAATTGCTCAAAGCTTCCTAAATGCAAAAAGATAAGTAATTTCATTAAATTAAATCAAATTTCCACACAACACAAGGGAATTATAAATCAAAATAGTAGCAATTAATGGTTTTATCAAATTCCCCCACACTTATCTTTTGCTCGTCCTCGAGTAAAACAAAAACAAAAACAAAACAAACACAAAAATGTTCCATCAATCTCTTTTCTCACGATACCAAAAAGTGTGCATACCTTAAGATTCAAACCAACCAAGATTCAAGCATCAACACACATCATTATCAAACTTTACAAGGAAGTATGCACAAAGACAAATCAAGATAATCACATTCTAAAGCATGTATGCAGCTTTGGTGAATCATCCTCACGGTTATCACTCATATCACTCATGTTTTTAATGGTTCGGTGTTTCGCTCAAATTCTTCCAAAGCAAACGTTCTACCATAAGCTTGCTTATACGCCAAATCTCCACCACTTAGATTATATACATGCATAAATCAAAAGGACTTTATTTTAGGTTGTAATGGGGCTTTGGGTAAAGGTAAGGATTAATGGATACAAAAGGTTAAAACCATGAATATTATCAAAACATTTAAACACTTAAGGGGAACAAAAATGTAAAGCTAAAGCCACCACATTCACCACATTTCTTTGCTACTTGCCACTGCCCTTTTTCTTCTCTCTTTTTCAACGTCTTTTTTTTTTCTTTTCTTTTCCTTTTTTTTTTCTTTTCTATTTTCTTTTCCAACATTTGTTTTTCTCTTTTTTTTTTTTGTTTTTTTTTTGTTTTCTTGCATAACTAAGAGAATTGACAATAAAGCTAGCAACATAGGGCAGTAACAATAACAACATAAGGCAATAACTAAGAGAATTTAAGTCCCCTTTTCCCCCACACTTAAAATTCTTCAAGATAGCAAATTTACCCAGCAACAAATTTTTAGTTTAAATGCCCTGCTAATTTTCATGGTTTGGTGAGGATTTTTACTTGAAGGCTTGGGTTTGTAAGATGGTTTTAGCACAAAGAATCAAGGGTTTTGTAAGGCTCAAGGGGCTAACTAGGGAAATTAAAATAGGTTGGTTTTTTAAGCTAAAGGTTTTAAACAAGAATGCCTTTATCATTTTCATGCATGCACATACCAATGTGGTCTCAAAACGGTTCAAAGCAAGTTCTAGAGATATATTCACATGGAAGAATATCACTCATCAAAGAAAACATAGATTGATATGAATGTTTCAATTTTTTTCGGCTCAAAACTCACGGGTTAATTAAATTCACCTCAACTTCAAACAAACTCTAGGACTCAATTATCAAAATTTGTTTAAGTGCATACCCCTAATTAATCTAACAAATCAGTGCACAATGCTCTCCTATTGAATCGGCTAAATTCCAAGGCATGCATACAAATTAATTCATTCAAAGTGAAATTAATGGACTGTTTAGCTAACTAAAAATAGGGAAGGATACACTAGCTGCCATAAAAATCAAACTTCATCCAGCAAGGAGCAGCAACATAGACAAAACAAAGCAAAAATTTTAGGCATAACAGAATACGCCTAACACAAGGAAGACAGAACAACAAAAAAAAACTGACAGAGAAACAGAGCAGAACAGAGAAGACTAGAGCAGAGAAGAACAGAACAAGTAAACAAAACAGAGCAGAAAAAAAAAAAATAAAACTGAAGGACAGAATAGTACACAACAGAAAAATAAACAGCAGAAAAATAAAACACAAATAAACTGTCCCCCACACTTAAACCAAACGTTGTCCTCAATGTTTAAATAAACAGAATAATAATAAAAACTGAAATTTAAAAGAAAAAGGAAGGGGAAACTTCTCTGGTTTTGTGGAAAAGGATGAACAGTAGTTCGAATTTTTGGAGAGTTGCAATTGATGAAGGATTCTTCAGATTTTGATAACAGCTCTGGTGTAGGAGGCCTCCGATAGGTGGGTTTTTGCTGCTCTTTGATGCTTGTGAACGGGTTCTGACCATGGCGTTGCAGAATGAGGAAAAGGGGCTGCTAGGTTTTTATTTTAGTTGGAGAGAAATTGTGAGGCGTAGGTTTGGCAAATATGGTCTCTGGAAGCATATAAACCCAGCCTTATAATTACACTAAATCATATGACCCCCTTGAATTTAAGAAAATAGTAAAGCAGAAGCTAGACTTTTGACGGAAGCACATGACCCAGTTCCAGAATACCAAAATGCAGATTTCTCCCCCATGAACATTTACAGACAGCTCACTGGAACCTGCAGGAGGAAGAAGACGATTGAACAGTAACATGAAAATAAATTAAAATAAACCTAAGCGAAAATCATAAAATAATTGTTAATTAAATATCTAAAAATTATAAACTGAAATTTAAAACTAAAATTGGAAAACATAAACCAAAATTAAAAGCAAATGTCTAGAAAATTAAAATTGCAGCATTAATCAAAATAAGATTGAAAGCTTGGGTTGCCTCCCAAGTAACGCCTTTGTTTACAGTCATTGGCTCGACGTAACGCCTTCATCTATTTATCCGGGATCTTTCAGCTCCACTTCTCTGATGTTTTCAGCTGGCACTCCTTTGTAAAACAGTTTGAGTCTATGGCCATTAACTTGAAATACTTTTGATGTCGCTAAGCTCTGAATCTCTAGCTTCTTCGGAATTTGCACCAGTTTCTCTTCTTGCTGCTCATTTAACTTGCTGGAAATGATCACTGGTAAGGTTTCCTCATCTCCAAGGTACACATTTTTTAGGTGATTTGGAAGAGATTTCAGCTCCAACTCTGGTGCCTGCAAAATAGAAGGTAACAATTTTTCATTAGGCACTGGCAGCTCAATATAAAATAAATTACCTGTATTTTTCAGCTCTCTGAACCTATTCATCTTTTTCCCTGCATTCTGCACATCTGAAATTAATTTAAATTCATCTCTTTCTTTCAAAATATTTTTATGGTTAGCCACCTTTAATTCATCATCACCATCAAGTATATCCTTCGCTAGAGAATCAATTAAATCAACTGAATACACAGGAAAATCCACATCAGAATATTTCACAGCATCATAAATATTAAATTGGACAGCTTCACCATCAAACTCCATGGTCAATGTGCCTTTGTGAACATCAATTTTCGTTTTAGCTGTTTTCAGAAAGGGTCTTCCTAGTAAAATAGGTGCAGATTGGTCATTATTTTCCATGTCAAGAACATAAAAATCAGCTGGAAAAATTAATTTATCATTAACTTGAATAAGAACATCTTCAATTAACCCCTTGGGATATACATTTGATTTATCGGCCAACTGAATAATTATGCCAGTTTTTTCTAAAGGTCCAAGATTAAGAGCAGAATAAATAGAATATGACATTACATTAATAGATGCTCCTAAATCTAACATGGCTTTTTCAATTTTTGTGCCTCCTATTATGCAAGGGATGCAAAACATACCTAGATCTTTGTATTTTTCAGGAAGAGTTTTACGAATTATGGCTGAAACATTTTCTCCTATCCTTATTTTTTCATACCTTTTGAGTTTTTGCTTTCTTTTCAATGTACACAGCTCTTTCAAAAATTTAGCATAGCGAGGCGCTTGTTTTATTGCATCAAACAGTGGAATATTGACTTCACACTCTCGAAAGGTCTCATATAAATCCGCATTGCTTTCGCATTTCAGTTTTAAAGCTTTAGGAAAAGGAGGAACAGGTTTGTATTCGCTGAAAGAAGGATATTTACCTGTCGCTACCTTTTTGAAAAAATTATTTTCTGCTACCAATTTTTCTCTGTTTTCTGTTGGCTGTGCTGGTGCAGGTTGTGCTTTAATTGGCATCTCCAGCTCCTTTCCACTCCTCAACATTATGGCACTAACATTCTCCTTTGGGTTCATCACAGTTTGTGACGACAGTTTGCTTGAATTTTGTGCTTCTAGCCTATTGATTGCAGTAGCCATCTGGCTCATTTGATTTTATAGATTTTGAATGTTGATTCTGGTTTCCTGCTGAAATTTCACAGTGTTAGTAGCCAAAGTTTTAACAATATCTTCAAGAGATGTACCTGAATCAAAATTTTGAGTTGGTTGCTGTTGTCTAGGAATATAGGGCTGCTGATACGGCTGAAAATTATTCGAAGGCTGATTCGCATTTGCATTCCCATAACGAAAATTAGGATGATCTCTCCAACCGGGGTTGTAGGTATTCGAATAAGGATTATAATTATGATTTCGCTGCTGTTGTCCTAAAAATCCGTCCACTGCATTAGCATGTTCGGAGCAGTCCTCTTGAAGTGTTGGGCACATATCAGTTGGATGTCCTCCTACCGAACAGATTCTGCAAACTTTCGCTACCTCTGTTTTTCCTACAGCCATTTGACGTACAAGAGTAGTTAGATCATCAAGTCGTCTTTCAAGAGAAGATGCATTTACCTCATTGACGTGTCGAGACGGATGGTCTAATCTATTTCCAAATTGTTGTGAATTCGATGCCATATTTGCAATTAAATTCCGGGCTGCTTCAGGTGTTTTGTCAGCCAATGCTCCACCACTTGCTGCATCAATCATATTTCTCTCATTCGATAGAAGTCCTTCATAGAAATATTGAATAAGCAGCTGGTCACTAATTTGGTGATGTGGACAGCTTGCACAAAGTTTTTTAAAGTGCTCCCAATATTCGTATAAAGACTCTCCACTCTGCTGCCGAATGCCACAGATTTCTTTCCTTATGCTGGCTGCTCTTGATGCTGGAAAAAATTTATGCAGAAATAATCTTTTCATCTCATGCCAAGTAGTGATACTTCCAGCAGGTAGATAATACAACCAATCTTGCGCATCATCTTTTAAAGAAAACGGAAAAGCCCTCATCTTGATTTGTTCTTCGGTTACTCCATTCGGCTTCATTCCGGTGCACACCACATGAAATTCTTTCAAATGTTTATGAGGATCTTCACCTGCAGAGCCACGAAAAATAGGTAAAAGATGAATTAGTCCATATTTTAATTCGAAGGTAGTATTAACATCTAAATTTGGAAAAGTAATGCAGTGTGGTTGTTGATTTAAATTTGGAGCAGCAAGCTCTCTTAAAGTCTGATTTTCAGCCATGTTTTCCTCTGTTTCGTAAGCAGATTTGTGTGCTTGCAGCCTCTTTTTCGCTTCTTTTCTCAGCCTCTTTTTCGCTTCTTTTCTCAGCCCTTTTGCAGTCTTTTCAATTTCTGGATCAAACTGTAAACTAGCTTGTTTCAAAGATCGCGTAACGAACATACAAATTAAAAACTCCCCGGCAACGGCGCCAAAATTTGGTACGTGCTGTCGTTGACACCCAAATTAAATCCTAAATTCCTGCAATAAAAATGTAGTGAAGGAAAGTAGGGATCGTTCCCTCGAAGAGCCTTGATTAGTATGTCGTCACAAATAATCGAAACAAAAAAATAAAGGGGGGTTTTGAACTGAATGCAAATTATAATAGAAAACAATAAATAAAAATTCAGAAAAATAATCTAAAAGGAATAAATCGATTTAACAAACCTTGGTCTTCAGTCACATCCACCATTGGAACTACGATCGATCATCGAAACAAAATATCAATTTAATTATTCAAATATTCGTTGTGGTATTAAATTAACCTGTCCTTCCTTACGATTAATTAACCAAAAACATGTATTTCAATTAACCCTTATTGATTAACAATTCGGATACAATCTCGAATTTAATTAAACAATAGCATTACGAATTAGAAAGACCAACGAATCAAGACAACACAAACGTACGACGTTGCATTTAATCTAGTTGATTATTTTCCTAGGATTATAGCTTCTGACACAGCAAACGATAAACCTAGTTGCCATTTCGATTAGATGGATTGAACAATTACGGATTTAACATCTAAACTAGCTGTAGATTATATTAATTGATAAACTAATCGCGCGCCTTAGAAATCAACCAACACAATCAATAACAAATAATTCAGAAAGATAATCAATACTCAAATAATCAAAAAGATGCATTAAAGAACAAAATAAATCTCACAATCATTGTAGTTCCATGGTTTCAGATCCCTTCAA